>NW_021820693.1:299201-338290 GCF_901001135.1 Rhinatrema bivittatum
AAGAGGGCCTCGCACCCGAGGGACCGCCCCTCAGCCAACATCCCCTGTCGCGACCGCCAGATTGAGGATCTGGCGGCGGACAGGAGAAAGTTGACCAAGGCGTCCCTCTGGCGCAGAGGCCCCCTCCTCAGTGCGCGCCCGTAGATGAGGTGGTGCGGGGTGAAATGTAACCAAAAGCCCAAAAATAAACCTTTTAAAAAGGACAGGAAGGGGGTGAGCCTGGGACATTGAAGCCCCAGGTGGAAGACATCCTCCTCCTGCCCGCAGCCGAACGGGCAGGAGGGGTCTTCCCGGAAAACCCGCACCTTGAACCCGGTGGCCACGGCGCCGTGCACCAGCCTCTAGGAGCGGTCCCCTTCGTAGATGGGGATCATCTCTGAATAGAAGGATCCCCAGCGGGGCCAGCTCCCGTCCCCGCCCCTCGGCCCCAACACATCCCACCAGGGTGTTTCAGGCCTCGGAGCGAGGGCGAGGCGGTGCATGGTATGCACCACTAGCCAGGCCAGGACTCTCCGGGACACGGTCCGGAAGTCCGCTATGGGCAGTTCCCACAGCCTGCTAAGACTGTGGGCGCAAGGAGGAACGTCAGCATGACGAGGAGGCCCGAATTCATCGGCAAACCTAGGCCCTATGATCAGCGCCGGAAGGCTGGGGGATGCAATCGGGCGGGGATCCCCGGGCTGCCGTGGGGCCCCCTCGTTCGTGACCTATGCTAGAAGGCGGAGAGCGTCGGGCTCCTTCTTCAGGAGGTGCCCGATTACGTGGGGCGGGGCGTCTAGCAAGTCCCTGACTCGGGTCACCCGGGCATCAACCAGGTAGGGTTGCAGGATCGGATTGTCCTCCAGCCTCACCAAACCGAGAGCGTGGTTACCCGGGAGGCGGAGCTTCTCTAAGCTGTTACACTGTGCGTCTGCGCGAGAGTTCCAGCACTGGAAATAAACAGATTCTCCTCAGTCTGTTTTTTCCGAGCACGGGATCACTCGCGGAGCTTCCACTCTCCTCAGTTTAGTCAACAGACATCAAAATAAAAAGAGATTTTAAATAACGACATGGACACCGCTACCCCAAAACGAACAAGGCCATCAGGGTTCAAGCCCTGCGCCTGCGGTAAGGTGATGTCCCTAACAGATGGGCACGATTTGTGTTACGTGTGACTGGGCCCAGACCACATACAATCAACTTGTAAATACTGCGGTAAAATGTCGCCAAGAGCGAGACGCTTAAGAGCGGAAAAAAAAAAATAAAAAATTGAGACTGGCTAGGGATTCTTATGCCCCACCAGAAAACTCGCTCTCGTCGCCGGGACCGGCAGCACACCAGAAAAAGCGCAGTAAAAGACCAACTTTCACACGGCCTTCATCCGCAGCCTCAATTAATGAACAACCCCTGAAGAGGCATACCACCGAGGGGAATCCGAAACCTCTCCAGGTGCCACCGTCGGAGCTTCCGATGCCGACGCAGTATGCAAGACCGACACACAGAGAGAAATCATTGACGTCGGCGCACGCCTCGCTGTCAGCGTGCCCCTCGACGCCGGTGCACTCCTCGACATAGAAGACGCACCCCTTGAAGCAGACTCAGCAGTCGGCGCCAGTGCATAGACAGATGCAGGACCATAGATCGTCACCGGCGCATACAGCGACGGAGCGTACATCGACGTCGATGCATAGCCCGAACAGGGATCTGCATTTAATACCGAGAAGGGCGTCGACGCATGATCTGAAGCGGGATCGAAAGTTAGGACATCTGTCTTCTCCAGCGGGATCTTCCATTGAAGGGAATCCAGCGACTTCGAAGCACTCAGGACACAGGACACATCCTCTAAGGCAGACCTGGGCAAGGGGCGGCCCGCGGGCCGAATCCGGCCCGCCTACTGTCTGTGACCGGCCCGCCCACTGCTGAGAGCAGATGGAGAATGAGGCACGCTGCCTTCCCTTGCAGAGGCAAGCCTTGCCCAGCACCGGCCAATAAAAAAAAGTTAATTCTCCGCTCCCTCGCTCCCCGATTGGCCAGCAACGGCCAATCGGGGAGCGAAGGAGCGGAGAATGAACTTTTTTTTTTACAGCAGCTGGTGTGGGGGAGGGAGTGACTCGAGCGAAGGCACACTGCCCGATTGGCCGGCTTGCTCGAGTTTCTTTCCTACATAAAAGAAAAGCAGGAAGCTTGTACCATCACAGTTCCGCCTTTCGTAGTCCTTTATCTCAGGGGTCCCCAACCACCGGTCCGCGGACCGGGACCAGGCCGTGGGAGTTTTTTGCCGGTCCGCGGCGCCGCCAAGCACCGGCAGGTGTGTTGCGCGCTCCCGGTCTCTCCCGCTGCCGTTACCGCCGGGCTGTCAGCACGTTCAAGCCCAGTGGGAACAGCAGCGGTGCTAGAAGAAGCTGTGGCACCCGCGGCTGGCCTTTTCTTCTTCCCGCGCCTGCCCCCCCTCCCGTGACCCGGAACAGGAAGTGATACACGGTGCGCGGGAAGGAGAAAGAGCCGCGTGATAAAGTAGCAGCGGCGGCTGCAGCATCGGTCCCCGAGCAATTGAAGCAGCCGGTAATCGAGAAAGGAGTCAGCAGCATGAGCCTCCCGCGGCCGATGGGATTCTACTTTCTTGGCCTGCGGGGGCTGGAGGAGGAGGCTGCTGCAGCTACCATTTGTGCTCGGGGGGGGGGGGGGGGGGGGAGAGGAAGTGAGTGAGAGAAAGAGAAGAGAAGCAGCCAGCCAGCCTGTGTGTGATTGACTGGTCAGAGAGCTGATGTGTGTGTGTATGTGAGAGACAATGAAAGTGATTGCTCAGGGAGATGACTGATGTGTATGTGAGAGTGTGAGACAGTCAGGGAGGTGAGTGTGTGTGTGTGTGTGTGTGTGTGAAAAAGCATGGAAGTGAGAAATCTGGGTATGTGGGAAAGCATGGGCATAAGAAGCCTGGTGTTGTGGGGGTGAAAGAAAGCATGGGAGTGAGAAACCTGGGTGATTGTGCATGCATGAGAGAGAGAGAGACTGCTTGGTAAGGTGACGGTGTGTATGAGAGAAAAAGACTGGTGTGTGTGAATGTGAGAGAATATGATTCAGGGAATGAGAAGCCTGTGCACGTGGAGAGTGAGCATGGAAATGAGAGAGACTGGTGTGTGTGTGTAACAGAGAGAAAGTGATTATGGGAATGAGAAGCTTGTGCATGTGAAGAGAGTGAGCATGGGAGTGAGAAACCTGGGTGTGTGTGAGACACAGCATGGGAGGGAGAAGCCTGTATATCTGAAAGAGAACATGGGAGTGGGAAGCCTGTGTGTGTGTGTATGCATGAGCGAGATCAAGTGACTGGTGTGTGTGTGTGAGAGAGAGAGAAAGAAAGTGATTATGGGAATGAGAAGCCTGTGCATGTGGAGAGAACAAGCATGGGAGTGAGAGACTGGTGAGTGAGTGTGTGTGTGTGTGAGAGAGAGAGAGAGAGAAAGTGATTATGAGAGTGAGAAGCCCATATATGTAAGTAGAACAGGGGAGTGGGAAGCCTGTGTGTGTGTATGGCATGAGAGAAACTGTTCAGGAAGGTGACTGGTGTGTGTGTCAAAGACTGGGAGATGATTGGTGTGTGAGAGACAGAAACTGGTCTTGGGGGCATGACTGGTATGGTGTGTGTGTGAGAGACATGGGCACTAAGGAAGAGGACCATAAGTATAGAGCTTAGCTTCTACTGCTGCTTCTGGTGTGTGCCACGGCCTGCAGGGAAGGGGAGTAGGACAGCTGCTGGAGGGGGTAAGTAAAAGTGGCTTTTTAAGTTTATTTTTCTTGACTGCCATTTTAATTGTGTGATGTCTGCTTTTTTGAAATATTTTGTTGGTGTTTTGAGCATGTTTAATAGTTTTTATGAGTTTTTAATTGTTGGATGTTATTCTGTTCATAGCTGTTTAGAAACATTTATTCTGCTTATTAGTATAGTTTTACAATTATTTCTGTGTGGGGATCTATAGCTGCTTGCTAGTTCTGTTTTCCTAATAAGAGGTGTATTGGTTTTTAGGACCTGATTTAATATTTGTAGTGTTAGTCCGGCCCTCTAAAACCATCCCAATTTCTCATGCGGCCCCATGGGAAATTAATTGCCCACCCCTGCTCTAAGGCATACTAGCCATCATAGACACTCGTCAGCATCTAGAGGGTCATCGATGGAGCATCTACATTCCTCAAGACGATCTCATCGTGAACTCATACACAGGCAGCCAGATAGGTCAAGGGAAACAGTACGGAGCTCAAAACACTCCCGTAAGAGAGACCACAGACAGCAGAATGTACGTTCATTAAGTCGTACCTCCTCACAACTAGGTACTCCTAATCTACTTGGAGAACCTACACAACATAGCATAACATCATACTCCGACAGCTCGTCTGTAGAGGAAGACAGACCAGTTTCATTAAGTTCCTCATCTTCCCCTGCTTCACAACACTCTAATGGAGGACAACCAATACATAAAAAACGAAGACTGGATCCAATTACCGATCCACCACAAAGCCCTCATTTGTCTCCCAATGATGGCCTAGGATCCCAAATACCAGAAGACGCCAAACAAACCCTATTGCAGATTTCTAATCTATTATCAGGGTTTATGACGTCCTTACAGGATACTCTCAAGGTCCCACAGCATCCCCTTCCTTCTCCGGAGGGCTCCACAATTCCTTCATTGAGTATCTTCCCAACAATTTCGGTTCCTGCTACACCGGTTTTGCCGGAACCAGAATTACCACTACCACACCGGCCGAGTAAACCAGACCCAAGGGATCTGCCTCAATACCCCCAATCGAATCCTTCTACTCCGTCATCTTCAACTGGATACCCATCGGAGCCTGAAGAAGAACACCAACAGCCACACTCACCGCCAGAAGATTTGGCATATCCAAAATTCATTGAGAAAGTAGGTACTGCCCTTCATCTTGAAATACAAAAGGTACCTGATCCAAGATCAGACACACTGGATCTGTTGAAAATATTCGACTTACCTAATTAACCCACTAGCTTACTATCTCATAAGGTACTTGATAGTCTACTGGAAAAGGCCTGGGAAACCCCTCATAACATAGTACCAGTCTCTCGAAAGATTGACCTGAAGTATAAAATGAAACAATCACCCTTTTATGCCACTCCGCAACTTCCACACCAATCAATAGTGGTGGAATCTGCTTTACAAAAGGCAAGAAGTCAAGAACCCATTCTAATGCTCCACCAGGAAAGGACCATAAGTGCATTGACTACTTTGCAAAAAAGGCTTTCCAGTCATCCATGCTCGCAGCCCCTATAGGACAACATCAATTTTACATTGTTCAATACCTATATGATTATCTACAACAGGTAAAGACGCTGCTACCATCTTCGACGGAAGATTTGAGCATGCCTCAGCCAGTACTAAATATGGAAGAAGGCTTGCGTCATCTCTTAAGGTCCATTTTTGAATCATTTGAAACAACATCCTGTACCTCTGCTTCAGCAATAGCCGCGAGGAGAATAGCATGGCTAAAAGCAAGTGCCATAAGAGAAGATGTCCACGACAAACTCGCGAACTTACCATGCCGTGGAGATTACCCAATTACAAGAAACAGTCTCAAAATTAAAGGAACAATCAGTAGCAGTGCAATCTCTAGTGAACCCGCCGACTTACTCCGCATCAAGTAGGAGGTTTTACACACAACCTAGACGGCAACCATTCCAGAGAAGACAATATAGGCCATACATCCACTATAGGTCATCAACTTATCAGCAGCCACAAAGGCAACAGATATCCCAACAACAACCAAGAAGGGGTAGACCACGGAATCAACGCACACAAGCACAAGCTACAGGGTCCGCTTCAAAAACCCAGACATCTTTTTGAACTTAACAGGGCCATCCCCTGCTACGACCATCATAGCGGGGAGAATACATTTATTTTACCAAGCATGGTCACATATAACATCGGACCGCTGGGTACTAGACATCATAAAGCACGGATACCGTCTTCTCTTCTCCACTTTCCTTCAATTCCATACCTACAGCCACCACGAGTCAACATAAAGGATCACCTTCAATTATCACAAGAAATAACTCACCTACTCCATCAAAAAGCGATACAGCATGTACCCCATTCCTCATGGAACAAGGGGTTTTACACCCCATATTTTCTCATTCCAAAGAAGACAAACGATCTACGTCCAATCCTAGATCTCAGAAAGCTCAACACATTCTTAGTAAAGGAAAAGTTCAAAATGGTATCCTTATAGTCCATTCTACCACTCCTCCAGCCTGCAGATTGGATGTGTTCCCTATAGCTAAAGGATGCGTACACACATATCCCAATGCACCCGGCGTCTTGGAAATACCTATGTTTTCAATGCAAAGGCCGGCATTACCAATACAAAGTTTTACCTTTCGGTCTAGCGACTGCACCGAGAGTTTTCACAAAATGCATGGCAGTGGTGGTGGCCCACCTCAGAAAACAACGAATCTGGCATCTAGATATGCCTGGCCTAGGAGCCAGGCATATCTAGATGCCTGGCTCCTAGTAGCGTCAAGCCCACAAATGCTAGAGAACCAGGTCCATCAAACTATTCATTGCCTTCAAACACTAGGCCTTGCAATAAATTTTCAAAAGTCCAATCTTACACCGACTCAATCCCTACAATTCATTGGCGCTCACCTAGTTACACAACAGAGCAGAGCTTTTCTACCAAGGGACAGAGCAAACACTCTAAGAGCATTGCTTCGCAACACAAAGAGGTTGAGGAGCACGTCAGCAGCCACATACTCACTCTTTTGGGTCACATGCCCGCAGCAATATATACAATGCAAAACACTCGTATACACATTCGAAGACTACAGTGGGGTCTAAAACGCCAATGGTCTCAACACCGGCAACTACACAGGCCACACAGAGGCGTGGACATGGAGCCAACACCTTACACCATGTATGGCAAGAGTTCAACAGGTGAGAGCTTCCTGATGTCCACTTACAGTGGCAGACCATCAGTCATGGATTGTGTCTTCCATGGGTGCACCATGTCGCGGGCTCCTCCGGCTGGCTCCCCGGCGGGGCTTATTTTCTTCCTCCCAAGCTTTGCAGGCCCTCCAATCCCGATAGCACGGCTGCAACTGCTGGTGTCCGCTGTAATCCTAGTGGCTCTGACAACCCTCCAATGTGGTTATTTGCAAGCCTTTCAAAACAGGCCCGAATCCTTAACAGGGCTAGTCACTCTAGCCAGTACCCTTTTCAAGGTCCACACAAGTGGGGGAATAACAGTTTTCCCCCCTCCCCCACAGAGCATGGGTTAACAAACAAAACAAAACAACAAAGAATAGTTTAGTATTAGTTCCAGCTTATTCCTCTCTCTCAGTGTTGTGCAGTAATCCTTCTTCTATAGTCCCGTGACAGAAAAACTGCAACCTGGAACCTCTTTATCCAAATGTCTGCTGTCAGGCTTTAATCCTGGCCCTAACAGCCTTTTTTTTGTTTGGGATCCAGCACAACTCACCCCTTCTCCCCTACAGCTGTGCTATAAGTAATGTTTTACCTCTACCACACAGTCAGTACCTTCTTTAGTTAGTGCCTTTTTGGAGAAACAGGTGAGACAAACAATTTCCCCCAACAGGTTTTTTCTCAGTTCTGTCCCATTACTTCTCCACTTACTCTATCTCCATGCTGGATAAAAAAGAGTCCTCTGTAGGCAGCTCCCAGTCCATCTCCTCCTCCTCAGAGCAACTGCTCTCTTCCTTTTCCTCCTCACTCAGGGACACACCCTCTCCTTCCCACAGCATGGACTCAGCTGAATCTAATTCCCCCAGATCACCTTCAGCAGCCACCTCAGCCTCCTTCTGGTCACGAGCCTTCCACTGCCGCTCTGGAACTCTGGGTATTGTAGTCCGTACAGGTTGTCTCAGCGCCTCCTGCTGTTTCCCCTTGGGATAGTTAGACAACTGTTTAGTTTGGACCCGCTTACTGTCCTGCCGGGATAGGAGCTTGTTGCTCTTCTCCTTACAACCAACAGAGTCATTATTAATTAATTGAGTACAGAAGTGTGTGACACCCGGTGATACAAATCTTCATTATAATTTACTGACTCATAACAGGACAACAATCATTCACATGGTGCAGAACCCCAGTGTACTTCCCTCCCTACAGGTGTGCTGTTCAGAAGGTTACAGCTAACCAATGTTGCACACACATCATTATCAGCAGAACATTACTGTTTCCACATGACCTGTGGCACTGCCTGACAGGCTATATGTGGAGAAGACCCCTTTACCTTGCTTCCCAAGTATGTATTCCACAGGAGCTGGTGCACAGTGGTTTACCCAGTACTGCTAACTGCGCTGTGTGCAAGAATATAGGGAATATGGGCCACACATGGGCCTACATGTCCCTCCGCATTACATAGATGCACCCATATCGCTACGTTGGGAGGGTATATGTCCCATTCACATGATGTCCCTCAAGAAAGGCTTGCAGGTACAGGAGCTTCACCACAGAGTATGTAGCACAACAGGGGTGAGGTGGGTATATAACCTGATGGTGACACAGGTCAGACAGTCTGTGAAAAAACTCTGCTGATAATGATGTGTGAGCAACATTGTTTACCTGTAACCATCGCAACTGCACACCTGTAGGAAGGAAAGTCCACTGGGGTTCTGCAGCATGTTAATGATTGTTGTACTGTTAAGAGTCAGTTAAGTCTAACGAATATCTGTCACAAGTGACCGATACCTGTGACTGCCCTGTACTGGTTGTCCAATCAACATGCCCTATCACCAAGGACAGTCAATCTTGGGGAGTGGCTTGCATATGTGTGTGTAGCGACCTTATCTATGTGAAGACACTGTAGGACTGTGGACCACACAGTGTGGGCCGTCTGATGGTGGGCCACATCCACCATGTGAACAGTTAATGGAGGCTCCATCACACCCCACAGCTAGGAGATGGCACCAGAAGAATGTGTGTCACTATGGATGGTGACCCCTTCTTGCAATCTTTGCGCTTTTCAGACCCCCAAAATCCTATATGGGTGATTAACAGTGACTGCACACCAGCAGTCACTACATCTGTGTGCACATGGACACCCGCTAAACAACTTAAGGCCTGTTGAGCATGCCTTACACCGCTTGCACCCTGTAAACAGGTATGACAGATTTGCATTAATATTGTCCCCTCTCCGTACGACTAACAGCCCACTTAGCTGGCTGCTGACAGTCTGTGCAACTCCTTTAATACACGGCATGCAGATAGCAACATTACCCTTCCCCTGCCTCACTTTTCAGGGGCCCACAACCTTAATGCTAAGAGAGTAACTATAGGAAGCCTTTCCTGGCACACAACCATGCTGCCATGGTGGGGATGTACAACGATATATGAGATTTCACAGGGTACATGCTTAGCATGTACAGCTGGAAAGGGCTACACAGTATTGTATGCCAATGCTGCCTGGAAATTAAGAGTGTGCATGCGCCACCACTATCATGGATGTCGTGCATGGCACCAGGGGTTGGCAACCTCTCGGTCAGTCACCCAGCAGTGGTGGAAGGCATCTCCCATTTACCTGCACAGGTGAGAGACCAATCTAGGAAGCAACGTCGGTTAGTACCTTAGCATCAGTTAGCCTTACTTACGTGGTGTTTGTCATGCAGAGATAGGTACAATACTGAACCCTGGTAAGAAATACGTGTCTGGACTCCTCACCGCCAACAGTGCATGACATGAGCACTGCTATTGCAATAGACAGCTCGCCACCCCTTCCCCTTTCCTCACAGATCAGGAGAGCTGGCATACATCAGCACACTCCATTACTGTGCATTCCCTGTACTGAGGAACAATACCTCTTCTACTGTCAGGGACATGTCAGGTACTCCCCTATTTTTTACTCTGTAAGGTATGTGAAAGACAGGTGGAGATGTTGCTATACTGAACCTCAGGCAGGGGCCAGTTCGAAAACTCAGTATTGGTGCAATGTGGGATACAGCATGCAAGGTGTGGCGGGGGTACACCAAGGGCACATTAGGAACATAACAAGGACACAATAGGTGGCAGGTTAAACAGGATATTTATTCCTGACAACATTTTGCAGGGTATAGTCAAGTATTAGGTCAGCAGTAACAGCATACAATTGATGTTCCTAGGTATTCATTATCTGCAAGTACTAGATAGCTAATAGATCCAAAGTGATCCAATTCTGGACTACATCACTCCACCATCAGCAGTATATACACATATGCAGGTAGTGGGTGTTATCAGTACTGGCAAAGCATGATAACCTAGGAACGGAGAAACAGGAAGTGGCACCCCAATAGCTTGGATACTGTAATACATAGATTACCGCTGGTCAGTATACAATGTGTAGACAGGCATAGGCCCCAGGCGGTCCATGTTGAAAGAGTGCACATAAAAGGGACAGCCTGAGAGGCCAGCCAGCAGAGTGAAAGTCCAGGCCCCAGGCGGTCCATGTTGAAAGAGTGCACCAAAAGGGGACAGCCTGAGAGGCCAGCCAGCAGAGTGAAAGTCCAGGCCCCAGGCGGTCCATGTTGAAAGAGTGCACCGAAAGGGGACAGCCTGAGAGGCCAGCCAGCAGAGTGAAAGTCCAGGCCCCAGGCGGTCCATGTTGAAAGAGTGCACTACAAGGGGACAGCCTGAGAGGCCAGCCAGTAGAGTGAAAGTCCAGGCCCCAGGCGGTCCATGTTGAAAGAGTGCACTGAAAGGGGACAGCCTGAGAGGCCAGCCAGCAGAGTGAAAGTCCAGGCCCCAGGCGGTCCATGTTGAAAGAGTGCACTACAAGGGGACAGCCTGAGAGTCCAGCCAGCAGAGTGAAAGTCCAGCCAGCAGACAAGGTATCCAGCGGTTCAGCATGTAGGCAGCAGGCAAAAACATGAAGGGTCTGGCTACAGCAGTGAAAGGCCAGGACGACACAGCAGCGGCATGGCAGCAGGAGGAAGCCCAGGACTACACAGCAGCCCGTGGCTTTTGGAGACATGAGGCACAGAACGCACCACACAACCAGCATTAACAGGCCTTCAGCAGACAAGTCATCCTACAGCACACTGCCAGAATTTGCAGCCCTTGAAACAGAAGGTGGCAGACAGCAGAGTGGCGCAGCGGATGCCGGTGAGCCAGGTGAGCAGGTGGGTGGGAGGTGGCGCCTCATCAGCTGTGCATGGTGCTTCCCTCTCCATCTTGACGGCACTGCCCCTCTGAGGGGAGCAGGCAGCGGGGCATCCTCTTCCATCTCGACGGCACTGCCCCTCTGTGGGGAGCAGGCAGCGGGGCATCCTCTTCCATCTCGACGGCACTGCCCCTCTGTGGGGAGCAGCCAGCGGGGCATCCTCTTCCATCTCGACGGCACTGCCCCTCTGTGGGGAGCAGGCAGCGGGGCATCCTCTTCCATCTCGACGGCACTGCCCCTCTGTGGGGAGCAGGCAGCGGGGCATCCTCTTCCATCTCGACGGCACTGCCCCTCTGTGGGGAGCAGCCAGCGGGACATCCTCTTCCATCTCGACGGCACTGCCCCTCTGTGGGGAGCAGCCAGCGGGACATCCTCTTCCATCTCGACGGCACTGCCCCTCTGTGGGGTGTCCATCCCAGTGATGGTTGGGAGTACCTGCCCATACCCCGTTTATGGGGCATGTTGGTCCCCTCAGGGCCCCTTGCCACGTCGCGATGGTCCGCTGGGAGGTGGCAGGTTCTTTGGGGGACGACCTTGCGGCCTCGGGACACTGAAGGACTTGGCTGGGGTGTCGATGCTGCAGATGATGAGGCCTGCATGTCCGGCATCCGCTGCAGGATTTGCAGCAAAATGTTATTCTGCGTGCCAATCGCTGCTGCAATCCTGTTGCCTACCTGCGTGATTGCTGCAGTCTGTAGCTGGGAGTCGTGCCTCTGCTGCCTCCTTGCTCGCCTCAGGGCACGCAGTTCCATCAATATTTTTTGCAAGACTGCGGCAGGCACTGTTTCCGGCTGTGGTTGGACAGGTGGCGTTGCTGGAGGTTCCTCAGGTCCTGGGGGATGTCCCATGGGCATTGCTGCCCCAGCTGCTGGTGCAGGGCTGCATGGGGACATTACTGGTGTGGGTAGAGTGGGCGGGGTACCCACAAAGCTCCGCGGAGTGCTTGGCTGCAGAGGAGTGGGGGAGGTCCCCCACTCAAATTCCTCCAGGGCCTCGGTCAGGGTAAGGGGGCTGCCTGTGGGTGCCATTGAGGGCCGCACCTCTTCCTCCTCCTCCGATTCAGACCACTGTGTCGTCACGTCCATGTAAAACGGCCTGGTCAGCATCGGTGACCGCCTAAGCCCTGGTGGATCCCTGCTCGTGCCTGGGCCCTCCCAGCTGGCATCAGAGGTTCTGCTGCCTGGGACCAGATTGCTCTGTAGAAGATTGGGGAGAAAGAGGATATACTGCATCAGTAACACAGCTTTTCTGTTATATTAGTGTAACGTCAAACAGGGACAGCTAGTGTTTACCCAACATGTCATTCTGCATATACAGTACAGTTAGGTTGTTTATATGTTCCTCATGGCATGGGTGGTGGGCCTGAGGGCTGGGCCCAGAAGCCTGGCCTGTGCACAGACCAAGCCCTAACTGAGACAGTGAGCTGTTGCCAGCATGCCTCGCACCCTGCTGCCTGCCCCTTGCTGACTGGGGGAGGGGGGGGGGGGCACTACTGTTCTGCGGAGCACATGGGGAACAGAAACTGAAAAATGCACTAAACATTGCCTTGCACCCTGCTGCCTGCCCCTTGCTGACTGGGGGAGGGGGGGGGGCACTACTGTTCTGCGGAGCACATGGGGAACAGAAACTGAAAAATGAACTAAACATTGCCTTGCACCCTGCTGCCTGCCCCTTGCTGACTGGGGGAGGGGGGGCACTACTGTTCTGCGGAGCACATGGGGAACAGAAACTGAAATATGCACTAAACATTGTGTTGCAACCTTTAACAGGACAGGGGGGGGGGGGGGCGGAGAGGGCAACTTACCATCTTCGAGGTGGGAAGTATCCAGGCGGGGATCCAATCCCTCAAAGACATCTGGTCCCAGACGCTGCATGAGTAGCCTCTCCATCTCACTGAACCTGATGGGGCATGGGGACCTTCCTCCTGTGTCCCTCATGTACTGGTTCCTGTCTGCAATTTTCATTTTTAGCTGCGCTTTGATGTCTCTGTACCGGTGGGCCACCTGCTCCCCGGTCCGAGGGATGTCACTGTGCCTCTGTATGTCCCCAGCTATGGTGGCCCAGATCTGTGCCTTCGCTGCCTTGATGGTCTTGACTGACAGGTTGCCAAACAAGTGCGCATAGTGACGCAGGACCTCCTCTATCAGCAGGTCATTATCCTCTGCGCTGAACCGCATGGCACGCTGCCTGACCCTGGCCTGGCTGCCTGGTTGGGGTGCCACTTCCGGAGGGGTCTCCTCCCTATCCTCTCTCTCCAACCCCCCAGGTTCCCCACTCCCTTCCTCCCCCCCCCCCCCACCTGACCCTGCACTTCCTGCTCCCTTCCCCTCTGCTCTGCCTGTCTAGCCCTACCTCGTCCCACCATTCTCTCCTGCCTCACCCTCTCCCCCTCCCCACCCTCCTATCACTTCCCTCCTGCCTATCTCTCCCACTAACCCTGTCCCTGCTCCTACTCCTCATACCCCTACCACTAGGTCCCGCTTCCTCCTCCTCCCTCCCCCTCTCCATCCTCCTCCCCCTCCCCCTACTCTCAACTCCCCTCTTCTCTCCTCTCCTACCACTCCTCTCACGCTCCATCCTCCACCACACTCCTCCTCCTCCTCCTCACCACCAACACCACCACCACACTCCTCCTCACCACCAACACCACACTCCTCCTCCTCACCACCACCACCACAATCCTCCTCCTCCTCACCACCACCACCAGCACCACACTCCTCTTCCTCCTCACCACCACCACACTCCTCCTCCTCCTCCTCACCACCACCACACTCCTCCTCCTCCTCCTCCTCCTCCTCCACACAGATAGGGACAAACAGTAAACTCACACACTTGCACTCCAACAGAGATTACAAAAGACACAGGTAAAGGGAAACAGATGACCACACTTAAACAGGACACCGCACTCAGTTATCGAATTCTACAGCAACTACCTCCAACTATAACCTCCAACACCTACCTCTCTCCAAAACTCCTTCCAAACCCTCAAAGGAGGAGGGGCAGAAAGTGGCCTCTTATACCTGACACATTATCGCGGGACACGGTACTTGCTTTCACTTTGCTTCGCGTACCGTGACAACGTCGCGTACAGCGATAAAAACTTTGACTTTTTATCGCGAATCGCGAAAATGTCTTCGCAAATTGCGAAGACATTTTTGCATTTAGCGAAGACATCGCGAGCGGCGAAGTTTTCCCGATGCACGATAAAACACTCATTTGCGTTTTTTAACGCAGGTGGTACCAATGCCTTACCAATGCGTTACCAATGCGATTTTGGAAAATGAGGCCCTATATCTCTTTTAAATGTGGACCTTAAAATACTATCCTCAGTATTGGCAACTAAATTGAGCTATATTATTCCTGACTTAGTCATACCCAATCAAGTGAGATTGCATGCGCTTTGGGATCCCTGTTTCCATAATAAGAGAGGCCTATTTATGAATTTGGATGCTAAAAAGCATTTGATAAAGTCCAAAGGAGATATATATTTTAGATTTTAAATCAATACTGATTTAATGGAGTCTTTTTACAAAGGATCCATCTCTTTATACTAATCCTTTAGTTAGGTTAACAATAAATGGACATATTACCCTCTCCTTCACCCTAAAGGGGATATGAGGCAGGGATGCCCTTTATCTCCTTTCCTTTATGTTTTAACAGTTGAGCCATTGGCTATTAAATAAGAGGGTGTCATGATAGTCAGGGGTTTCTTTTGGGTTGTTTGGAGATGGTATTTTATTGTTTATTGTCAACCCTATTGCATCATTGTCAAATATATTATAAATGTTTTACAGTTTTGTATCTTTTGCAAGTCTTTCAATTTCACTGGGCAACAAATTTTCACAAAAGTCATGTTACGGAAATGAAATTAGTCAATTCTTATACATTTCCATGTGCTAAACACGAATGTGACTGTGAAAATGCAAAATTGGCTCTAGTTGTTTTGTAATATGCAATAATATAATTACATCTTGAACTGTATGCCATTAACTCACTGGGCAACAAATTTTCACAAAAGTCATGTTACTGAAATGAAATTAGTCAATTCTTACAAATTTCCATGTGCTAAACATGAATGTGACTGTGAAAATGCAAAATTGGCTCTAGTTGTTTTGTAATATGCAATAATATAATTACATCTTGAATTGTATGCCAATAGTAGGAGACCTACGGTTAATACTGTTTGAAAAATGAAGTCATAGACATTTACGTCTTAGATTTCTTTGCTCGTCTCTTGTACACCTGTTCGGGAGCATCTCTGCGGGGTGTCCAGCAGTAGTCAGCCAGCATGAATATTTCAAATACTTACCCTTTCTGACTGGGCTTCATATAGTACACTGCTGACGTCAGCTTACTCAGCAGCAGCATGGCAGTAGAACTGCATTGCATCAGAAAATGATGTAATAAACTCTGGATGATGTGTGCATGATGGTATTATGCAATATGATGCAATATTACATCATTCTAGGCTTATTTACAGTCCTACTGGATACATTTACATGACTAAACATAGAAAGTGAACTATATTAAATATCTTCAAAACGAGAGCCAATAAAAACTTTTCATGGTCATATTCGTGTTCAGCACATCAAGATACTAGAGTAGGACCTTTTTAGGTCAGTAACACTTTCATTGTTGCCCAGTGTTTTCATAAGTCTGAGGCTTTACTTTTGAACTTGGTCTACCCATGCTATATGTCCGGGAGTTTTCCCTGTACATTGGACCTCCTCACAGTTTACTTATTTGGGATTGGAACTTTCTTCTAAGGTTACAGACCTCTATAAGTTAAATTTAACCCCTGTGATAAATTATTTTCAATTGCAGCTTCAACCTTGGATGGAACTGCCTCTGTCATTTTTTTGGTAGAGTGGCATTGTTCAAAATGGTCCTATTACCAAATGTTAGGTTTTGTGTGTGTTTGTGGGCCCTTGGCCCGAGGTGAGAGATGGTACAGCCCAAGGGGTGGAGTCCCACTGAGCCTCACCATCGGGAGGCAATGTCTGGCAGCTAAGTACGTAGTACAGCAGTAACTGGAGAGTAAGAGATAGAGAGAGAGACAGGGCCCGGATGGGCTGGTAAAGGTTCTTGGGTCTCTCAAGTATCCTAAGGCACAGCCCTGTGGAGCAGGGAGTGTGCTGGCAATCACACAGTCACAAAATGGTGCTAAAGTGCACCACGAAGGGGTCCTCTGTAGAGTAGTCTCAGCAATGGTCCACAGAGCGGGCTACACCGGAAGAGAGGTCCTTCATAGAATTATCATGGCATTGGTCCGCAGAACGAGGTACTCACTATAGAAGAGTCTCCAGTAGAACAGCAGGCATCCAAGGTGTAGGCCCTTCGAGGAGCAGATAGCCAGAGATAGAGAAGGGGCCCCCGAGGAGTGGGTACCCAGACAGTCTCACACCAACGAGCAGGAACTGGATAAGTCTGAAGTGGTAGGAGCGGATTCAGCAATGAGGAAACTCGTTGCCAAGTCATTGAAGGTCAGGGCCAGCAGGCTTAAGAGGCAGAGATTGATGACATCATCTGAGGGGGACACCCCACAGGTTCCCACCATGATGTGCTTAAAGCTTAATTTTGTATTCAGGGGTAAAGCAAATGTAAAGTAGGGAGAATTGAGAGAGAGAGAGAGAGAGAGAGAGAGAGAGAGAGAGAGAGAGAGAGAGAGAGAGAGACAGACTTGCTATAGTGCCTCCTCCCTAGACAGGTATTTGTATCCCTATGGGAGGCCCACCTAGTAACTCGAGGTGAGGGTTAAGTATTAGTGTAGGGGAGTAGGGGCCACTTTGACATTCAACATGAGATGTACGAACAGAACAGTGGTCTCTTGTGAAGATTTGCTGGCCTTCGGAGTGAGGAAACTCACTCCAAGATGAGATTTGTGCAATGTTCTCTCAACCTAGCTTGATGGACTCTCTACCTGGGTAACAACCAGCTTGGAGAAGAGATGGCTGAGGGGGAATATGACAGAGGTGTTTAAAATCATGAGAGGTCTAGAACGGGTAAATGTGAATCGGTTATTTACTCTTTTGAATAATAGAAGGACTAGGGGGCATGCCATGAAGTTAGCATGTGGCACATTTAAAACTAATCGGAAAAAGTTCTTTTTCACTCAACGCACAATTAAACTCTGGAATTTGTTGCCAGGGGATGTGGTTAGTACAGTTAGTGTAGCTGGATTTAAAAAAGGATTGGATAAGTTCTTGGAGGAGACATCCATTACCTGCTATTAATTAAGTTGACTTAGAAAATAGCCACTGCTATTACTAGCAACAGTAGAATGGGATGTACTTAATTTTTGGATACTTACCAGGTTCTTTTGGCCTGGATTGGCCACTGTTGGAAACAGGATGCTGGGCTTGATGGACCCTTGGTCTGACCCAGTATGGCATGTTCTTATGTTCTTATGGTTTTTTACCCATAAAGATGTGATTGTGCATTTAGTCTCATACAGGATCTTTATCCTGTTGGACTGTATGCTATCCCAGACATAAAGTACCACCCCGCCACCAAGATGCTCCTCTCTGTCATTGTAATATGATTTGTACCCCGGGATAGCACTGTCCCATTGGTTATCCTCTTTCCACCATGTTTCTGAGATGCCAATTAAGGCTATGTCATCATTCACTGCTACACACTCTATTTCACCCATCTTACTTCTTAGGCTTCTGACATTAGCATACAAACATTTCAAAATGTGTGTTTTGTTTGTATTAACATTCTGCTTTCCAGTTGACAGGGATAAATTGGAAACTTTTAGCTATGGTGAGTTTTTAATTACAGGCACTTGGTCTACTTTTCTTATTATTGGAACCTCTCTGTCGGGATGCCCTAACTCTAATGCTTCATTAATATCCTTCGAAGATACCTCCCTCCGAACCATGCACTGCTGAGTGACTGTCGGCTTTCCCCTTTGATTTAGTTTAAAAGCTGCTCTGTCTCCTTTCTTGGTTCCACCCTGGTTAAGGTAGAGCCCATCCCTTCGGAAAACACTCCCCCTTCCCCAAAAGGTTCCCCAGTTCCTTACAAAACTGAATCCCTCTTCCTTGCACCATCATCTCATCCACACACTGAAACTCCGGAGCTCTGCCTGCCTCTGGAGACCTGCGCATGGAACAGGGAGCATTTAAGAGAATACTGCCTGGTGGTTCTGGATTTCAGCTTTCTACCTAAGAGCCTAAATTTGGCTTCCAGAACCTCCCTCCCATATTTTCCTATGTTGTTGGTGCGCGCATGTGCCATGACAGCTGGCTCCTCCCCAGCACTGTCTAAAATCCTATCTAGGTGATGCATGAGGTCTGCCACCTTACTAAAAAATATATACATATCAAAATAGCTGATGAATGAGAAAGTGTACTTGGTGTGTATGTGTAGAAGTGGACCTGTGTGTGTGGGGGGGGGGGTGTCTGTGAGTACCTGTGTGGATTTCTGTGTGAGAGAGTGCCTGTACATGTGTGCCTGTATATATGTGTGTGAGAAGGGTTAAAGATTGTGTGCGCTCCTCCAATCCAGTACAATCTCAGGATGACTAGAAATCTAAAGTTTCCAGGTATGCTGAGCAAGAGATTTTTCTTATCCTTGTTAGTTTTAATTATTAGATATGTTGTCTGTTATTTTGAAATATTTTATTAGTGCTTGGTAATTCTATTCATCAGTTGTTATGATATGTATATTACTTAACATAGTTTTACTATTCTGATTGAATTATATTTCTTGATTTTATTGTTTTGAGGAATAATGATGTTCTGCTTTTCCATTATTGCACTGCATACAGGGGTAGATTTTTAAAAAAAGCGCGATCGTGTACTTTCGTTTGCGCAGCAGGCGCAAACAAAAGTACGCTGGATTTTATAAGATACGCGCATAGCCGTGCGTATCCTCTAAAATCCTGGATCGGCGCGCGCAAGGCTGCCGATTTTGGGCAGCCTGCGCGCGCCGAGCTGCGCAGCCTGCCTCCGTTCCCTCCGAGGCTGCTCCGAAATCGGAGCGGCCTCGGAGGGAACTTTCTTTTGCCCTCCCCTCACCTTCCCCTCCCTTTCCTCTACCTAACCCCCCCCCCCCCCGGCCCTATCTAAACCCCCCCTTACCTTTGTCCCTAGATTTACGCCTGCGAGAAGCAGACGTAAATCTACGCGCACCAGAGGACTGCTAGCGCGCCGTCCTCCAACCCGGGGGCTGGTCCGGAGGCCTGGACCACGCCCCCGGGCCGGCGCCACGCCCCCGGTCCCGCCCCCGAAACGCCGTGTCATCCGGTCCCGTCCCCAACATGCCCCCTTCAAAAAACCCCGGGACCTACGCGCGTCCCGGGGCTCTGTGCGCGCCGGCGGCCTATGCAAAATAGGCGCGCAAGGCCCTGCTCGCGTAAATCCGGGCGGATTTACGCGAGCAGGGCTTTTAAAATCCACCCAACAGAGTCTGGCTTGTTGTGGTTTCTAGATCAGTTTAAGTCTGCATGTGTGTGTGTAAGTGTGGGTGTGTTAGTGTGTGTGGGAGAGAGAGGAAGAATGTGTGTGGGTAAGAGATAGAGGAAGCGTGTCTGTGTTGTGAGAGAGAAACAGGGGAAGTGTGTGTGTTTCTCTTACACACACACACTTCCTCTGTCTCTCCTTCTCACACACACACACACACACACACACACACACTCCCTGTCTCTCACCAAGCGTGTCTGATGAAGCAGGAGGGTAGGTTGTCTAAGAACGTCGTTTGGGCAATAATATAGATTAGACACCGAAATAGTCCAAATGTAATCTTTTATTTGAGTGGAGACATATGTTCATACAGGTGTCCGAATCTGGCCGAGTTTCGCCCCTCTTGGGGCTGCCTCAGGGGCTAAAACAACAAATACGTCATATAAATAAACAGACATAAATACATTAAAACATAAATTATAATTAAAATAACATTAAAAGATACCAAGGACTAAAATCCAAATCACACTTGATAAAAATCAATTAAAATCAAGATGCTTAATACATCAAACTATAAAACATCAAATAAAACAACAATATTTGTACCTGTATGGGGAGGTTCTCTTTTTCTATGTCACAACAATGCGCTTACGATTAAAACTTCAATTATCTAATAATCTGGAAATTAATAAACACATTAATAATTCTTCTGGATATAAATATATAATTAAATGTAATAAAATTACTACCCAAAACTGTACTCAATAATAAAATTCTGACCAACAATAATTCATAATTTATATGTGCAGCAGATAAAGCCTTAATTAAAAGACTTGAATCTCATAAAGTCACATTCTTGGTTAAGTAAAAATAAATGTGAAAGTATATTTAAGATCTGTATACAAGTATATAATAAAAAAAATTTTTGTCCACTGATATATCTTAAAAAACAGGCACGGGCTTATAATTAGTATGCATATAGAGGCTACATGCAAATTGAAAAGAGCATCTCAAACTTATGTCATCAATCAGATAAAAATCGCAAAAAATACTCTCATAAGAAAAAAACACTATAATATATATTAAATATTAAAAACTCACTCTGGATAGAGTGCTACTGACAGACGCCGAGGACGCAATAAATTGTAAACTTGTGGTGCAATTGACTTGCTCAGCTTATTTGACATTGATACGCTAGAACGGTGCAACTCCACCAGTCTGCATTAATAGTGTAAGCTTCGTCTAAAAATGCCAACATCTCAATTTACTAACAATTTAGCCAAAGGTGCCTTCTTTTAAAATATAGAGACTATCAAATATGTACCGCACTAGTGTATATTAGTTACCGACTTGCGCCAAATGCTGAGTCAACAAAACAGCATTTTCTTGGCAGAGACCAGGTCCCCATAGTGACACGATAGATAACAAAACCTTGTGAATCTTTTCTCAAATGAACAAAAAACATATTTGTTACTTACTTAGATAGAAGTACTGACGCGCATAGTCTCCGCTCTAGTTTAAACCAGGATTTGAATCATCGGAGAGACTTATTGGCCATTTAAATAAGTTAAGAACCGCAACAGAACGGTCTGTCAATCAGATTGGGGGAGTGGCTTGGAAAGAACCCGTATGTAAACACTGCGGCAGATACAGAATATTATATGAACAAAAGATTTTTTAAATTTAATAATAAAGAGCCTGATAATGATGTTACTAAGAAACAAAAGTTCCTGGGGGTCCAGCGGGGGTCCGAGAGCGATTTCCTGCCGCGAATCGTTTTCCGTACGGAAAATGGCGCCGGCAGGAGATCGACTGCAGGAGGTCGTTCAGCGGGACTTTTGGCCAGCTTGGGGGGGCCTCCTGACCCCCACAAGACTTGCCAAAAGTCCAGCGGGGGTCCGGAATGACCTCCTGCGTCGAATTGTGTTGGTCTATGGCCGCCGCCATTTTGCGGCGGCCATTTTGGAAAATGGCGCCGGCTGAAGACTACACGATTCAAATGCAGGAGGCCGTTCCGGACCACCGCCGTTCCGGACCGCCGCTGGATTCCCAGGTAATTTAAAACATTGGGGGGGGGGGGGGGTTCGGGAGGGTGGGGGATTTAATTTAAAGGGTCGGGTGGGTTTTAGGGGGTTTTAGTGTGCCGGCTCACGATTTTAACGATTTTCACGATACTTTACACACCCAAACGGCAACAATACGATTCCCTCCCCCTCCCAGCCGAAATCGATCGTTAAGACGATCAAGGACACGATTCACATCTCTAGTAGAAAGGGGCCGATGCAATACAGTGCGCTCAGCCGAGTGCACTGTATAACCCGCAGTTGGACGCAGGCTGTATAGGCGCTAATTAATCCCCTTATGCAATAAGTGGATTAGAGCCTCTACAATGTGTCCAATGCAGAGTGAATCTAATAGCGCTAATTACATGCAAATGCACGTGATTGAGGCTATTAGCATTCACTCCCAATGCAAAAAAAATAATGTGCGTCTAGGATGCACATTTAGGGGTAGATTTTCAAACAAGGCGCATTGGCGTACTTTTGTTGGCGCTCCAGGCGCAAACAAAAGTACGCGGGATTTTAGTAGATACGCGCGGAGCCGCGCGTATCTGCTAAAAACCTGGATCGGCGCGCGCAAGGCTATTGATTTTGTATAGCCGGCACGCGCCGAGCTGCGCAGCCTACCCCCATTCCCTCCGAGGCCGCTCCGAAATCGGAGCGGCCTCGGAGGGAACTTCCTTTTGCCCTCCCCTCACCTTCCCCTCCCTTCCCCTACCTAACCCACCCACCTGGCCCTGTCTAAGCCCCCCCCTTACCTTTGTCGGGGGATTTACGCCTCCCAGAGGGAGGCGTAAATCCCCGCGCGCCAGCGGGCCTCCTGCGCGCCGGGACACGACCTGGGGGCGGGTCCGGAGGGCGCGGCCATGCCCCCGGGCCGTAGCCACGCCCCCGGGCCCGCCCCCGGAACGCTCCCAACACGCCCCGAAAACGCCGCGCGGTTCGGGCCCGCCCCCCGACACGCCCCCTCCGAAAACCCCAGGACTTACGCGAGTCCCGGGGCTCTGCGCGCGCCGGTAGGCCTATGTAAAATAGGCTTACCGGCGCGCAGGGCCCTGCTCGCCTAAATCCGCCCGGTTTTGGGCGGATTTAGGCGAGCAGGGCTCTGAAAATCCGCCCCTTAGTGATCAGAAATTAATGCCTGTCTGAAGCAGGCGTTAATTGCTGAGCACTCCTTAAACCAGTACAGAAAAGCAGAAAAATATTGCTTTTCTGTACTGCCTCCTACTTAATATCATTGCGATATTAAGTAGGAGGAAAAAGTAAACAAATTTAATTAAAAAAAAAAAAACCCAGCAGTTGAGTGCAGGAAACGGATGCTCAATTGGGAAGTGTCCATTTCCTGAACCCCCTGGCTGTGCGGTATTTAGGAAAATCGACGCCGATAAACTCGGCGTCGGTTTTCCTAATCAGTGGAGGGCCGACACACTCAGGCTTTCCTTGCTAATGTGATCCCCTAATTTAAATATTGCTTGGTGCCCCATGGGGGGTGCTTGGGGGTGCATTAAGAAAGCAGGCGCTGACTGTTCAGCACCCGCTTTCTCCACCAAACTATTGCATCAGCTCCTTTGGGGAAGCCGATGTAATATTTGCCTGTAGACTTTAGCCGGTGCACAATGAACATATTCACAGGGAGTTACACCTGTTCCCAAGCAAGTCTGTCTTTCTGCATGTATGTGCATACTTTAAAAAATCAAAAGTTTGCACATAATTGCTTTCTGCCCTCTCGAATGCTTGCCGCCAATGTGGGGAATACTATATGCAAAATTGTGTTTTGTGCATACTTTTCCTTGTACAACTCTTCCCCCCCCTGTTGATTTTCAAAAGCCAATTTAAATACATAAACTGGGGTTTATGCACGAAAATCTATTTAAAAAGTACCCCCCTAATGTCTGGGATAGAGCATACATTAATGTGATCGTGTCAAGCTTCTTCCAGCCTGGGAGGAATATGGCTACAGGTACAATGGAGTCCCCTGCTCAAATACAATCAAAGGGCCTGATTTTAAAAAGCATTTACATGAGTAAGTGGGCTTTTGAAAATTGCTACACCATAGGCATTGAATTGTCTGTAGGCTATACTTGCGTAACTGCACTTAACTCGAGTACATGGCTTTTGAAAATTGCTCTGATAGTTACATTTATATGCATTAACTCTTTTGAAAACTACCTCCTAAGGGGATTACTTAAGGCAAGGGAGATAAAGCAACTCTCTCAAGGTCCTGCCAATCGCCACTAGCGAGTAAAGCAGCATTTGAATCTTGGTCTACTTGTTGCGCTCGGGGGTGGACCCTTGTCCTGGAGCAGTGGAGAGCGGCTCCCTGGTAGGGTCCAGGAAGCACCTGCCCCCAGGGGGTGGAGCACTGGAGGAGACAGATGCTAGGATGAGCTTCACCACTGGAAGTCCGTGGTTCCCCCGGATGGAGCCCGTAGGGACCTGGGCCGCTTGAACTTAGGTGAGCCTCGCAGGGTCTCCTGGAGAGATGGTAGACAGGTGTGCCCACAGACAGGAGAGGAGCGTGATCGGGTTCGAGACTGGAGGTCAGATGGAGCAAGGAGGACCAGAACAGCGTAGGTGATGACAAGGCATGGGACAGAGCCAGAATCAGGAGACGTAGTCAATCAGGCAGAGGTCAGAATCCGGGAGTCCGTCCAAGGAGTGGTCAACAAAGCAGACATCAGGTTCCGGAGGTCAGACGAGGTCACAGGCAGGCCGATGTCAGAAGGCAGGTAGCAGGCAGAGTAGTCAAGAAATAAACTGAGGTCAGAAGGCAAGCAGCAGGCAGGAGGGTCAAGGAACAAGCTAAGGTCAGTACCAGTGAGACAGTCCAGAGGTACTACCTGGGGAGACGACAGACAAACACAGGAACAAGAGGAAACTGGAATGGAAGGATGCTGGAACAAGGCTGGAACAGAAGGATCCTGGAATGAGACTGGAACAACACTGGAACAAGGCTCAGAAGGCAGTGACAATCTAGCACAATACTAACCCGATTGAAAAGGCAAGGAAGTGCAGGCAGGGACTTCCTTCTATCAGGCAATCAATCAGGGCGCGCCGCGGAACTAAGACCCGCCCCTGGCCCTACAAGAGGCCGGGCGGTCTGCATGCGCGCGCATAGCGGCGGGGCCAACGCCTTGGAGGGCGCCAAACTCTGGCATGAGGCCTGGTGCGCAGTGGAAGGCCCAGCGACCGCCGCCACGGGACGCCGAGGCCTGGAAGCACTTGCAGCTGCCACTAGGGAGGCCGACCCAGGACCCGCCGTGGAACCGGAGAGGTGAGCAGGCCCGTGTGCGAGCCAGACGCGGATGGGGTGCGCAACACTACTGGCTCTCAGTCTAACCACTAGGCTACCCATTCTCTCAGCTGACTTCACAAGAGCTACACCACTACAGAGAGCAAGTGGATTAAATTCATTTATGTTGGAATGCCCTACATGACTGGATGCAAGTTCCAAAATACTGTGTGGAATATAATATTTTGGTCCTCATCGAAAAGGATGAGCTATAGAATTAAATGGAGAATGTAAATTTTGGCAGGCCAGTGGTGAATAATCCAAAAATATAAATCAATTGACTGGTAGTGTAAGGAAAGGGCTATTGACTGAATATCTCCAGATACTCAGGAATTCTAAAGCACTGAGATTATCACTCTTGATGATTTTTTTGTTGTAGTTTTACTAATGCATTCTTCTTCTTACCATCACAGGAAAGTTTTCTGAACAAGCAATACACACACAGCATGATGAGCTCAAACAATATGGCATCACACAATCTAGATGAATTTAACTTTTATTCTTAATGGTTATTAAAATCACATATGTACCAAGATAAGGATAAAATATGACAATACTCAGTTTTGTTTTCAGTAATAAACAATAAACTAAAATTAAGTAGAATTCTTAATTCTTGTAATTCTTGTAATTCTTACAAATAAAACTACTTTATATTATACAGTCTTGTATTTTATAGTGCCAAATTTTGACAACATATATTTAGCAATAATGAGAGAAACATCATGATTCATGTATTACATTTTCAACAAAAATGGTATTTAATACAACATAAAATCCATCATTTTGACAATCTAAGACATTTGTTATATTAACTTATCATATTAACTGTAAACATATTAAGTGGTAAAGAGGCCTAGATGAACACTTCAGTGTGAGTGTGCTAAAAATGTGATTGTGCATGCAAAATCTGTACTTCATTACTATGCAAAGAGTTTATGCATCATCAACTTAAAATTTGACCACATTAATGAAGATATGAGAGTGGTGTGTATGGTAATCCCCCAAAAATCAATGGTGCATGTCACTACCATTAGAAAGTCCCAGTGCTAAGTAGCCAGAAGTGAAAGGGCCACTTAGCAGAGGGGATTTTCTCCCTCTATCTCCTGCAGCAGTGGAATTTTCCCCTCTCCACACTGATAACAACTAGGGATGTGCAGAGCAAAAGTTTATGTTCATATGTACATATGTCCAAAGGGGGTCCCATTTGCGGTCAATATGGACATAAAAAAAATTAAATGAGTTGGGTATATGTACATATGTGCAAAAAAAAAAAATTTTAACCCCCTCACCCTCCTTAATCCCCCCCCCAGACTTACCACAACTCCCTGGTGATCGAGCGAGGAGTGAGGACGTCATTTCTGCAATCCTTGGCGAGAAGCATGTGACGTCGGCGGCATGTCGCGTGACGCCGGCGTCACGTGATTCCCGGCGAGTTCGAGCCGGAAGGCTCGTTCGGCCCAAAAAGAACTTTTGGCCAGCTTGGGGGGACCTCCTGACCCCCCCAAGCTGGCCAAAAGTTCTTTTTGGGCCGAACGAGCCTTCCGGCGCGAACTCGCCGGGAATCACGTGACGCCGGCGTCACTCGACGTGCCGCCGACGTCACATGCTTCTCGCCAAGGATTGCAGAAATGGCGTCCTCACTCCTCGCTCGATCACCAGGGAGTTGTGGTAAGTCTGGGGGGGGGATTAAGGAGGGTGAGGGGGTTTAAATTTTTATTTTGGCTCAACAATCGCGATTTCCCACATATCCAACATAGCTATGTTGGATATGTGGGAAATCCGATCGTTTATGTCGAATCCTTTTTTTAAGTTAAAAAAAAATATGAGTAGCGTTTTACATATGCGGTCAATACGAATGCACACCCCTAATAACAACCCACAATTCCCCCAAAAGCGAGACTCACCCTGCTCTGCAGTGATTAGACCCTCCAGCAGCACATGTAATTACCCCAGCATATTATCCCTCTGCCTGGGCCCCCTATTGCAAAATGCAGTCATCGCCCCCCACAGGTCTCTTCTGTACCCAACTCCATCATCTCCACAAGATGCAATCATCTCCCAGAGCCCTTCTCTGTTTGGGAATAAAGAGTTTTCTCTGATCCATTAAAGAGAGCAATACGTTAGCCATTACTAAGACAAGCAACTTTGCATACTGCTCGTGTCTAATGTAGTGATAGTTATACCACTGAATATCCCCACATCGGAATTGATTTATATTTATTTTATGAAATATTGAAGGTACTGTATATACATACTGAGCTTTAGTATCTTATCAAGTGAACACTTTAGTTAAAGGCAAGAGCAATTTGTACATATTTTGTTAGTTTATATTATTAGTAATGGCTCAAAAAAAAAATCATGATCACAATTCTAAACCTTACTTTTAATCTAGGAATTTACCCATTTGTGAATTTTAAGGGTATAATGATCATTTATCACAATAAGATTCCTGAAAACAATGGTTATATTCCTCATTCTACTGGACACCTTGTTATTTTTCCTGGAATTTCAATGTTCATGTTATCTGAATCTGTGATCAGCATCTGAAAATCTTCCCTGTGCCTCCCTTTCCCTGTTAATCATCAAAAGTGTATGACACAATCTTAAATGATGACTTTTCAGTTCATCTCTGTATTTTAAATAACACACATTTTTCCCTACAATCTAGTATTTTCTTCATCCATTTTTATGGCCAAGGGGCGCTTGCTCTTTTCAAGTGCAACGTTTTCAGAAGAGCTGTCTTCCAAAAGTAGTGCTAAAGATGAGAGTGTTGTGTTAGGGTCAAGTATTTTAACAAGAGGTACATTTACCTTTCTGTCATGAAAGATGCGATTTTGTAGAGTTATACCTAACATTGAATCCAATCCCAAAAATGTAGGAGATGTGCTTAGAGTAATATCACTGGTACTGATATTACTAAGTTCACTTATCACTGTCATAATATACTCCTGAGGTTTGACAACAGACTTTGCCTGCAGAGCATCTAGGTCTAAAATATCCTCCACTGTGCTGAATTCTTCCTGTAAAATTGTATAGCAGCGGTGTTTCAGTGCAGGAATGTCAGAAATAACCTTCTCATATAAAGCTCTAAAATCCAGTTTCATTACAGCTTGTTGAGGGCTGTTCTGGACTAAGCTTTTTCTAAGATATTCATAGAATTCTGGTAACTCCAGGATAAGTATTCCTTTGGCTTCCAAAAAGTGCTGAAGATAATTTTGATTCAGCAGTAATCCCAGATTTAAGGCACCCCAGTTGATGGACTGTCCAGAAAGCCCACGGTTTCTTCTGTAGTGACAGAACATGTCCAGAAATGAATTAGCAGCTGCATAGTTTGCTTGTGATGAGTTCCCTATAAATGAAGCAATGGATGAATAACATACAAAATAATCAAGTTCTTGATCTCTTGAAGCACAATGAAGATTTATTGCTCCAGCAATTTTTGGACTGAGGACTTTCTCAAAGTGTGATAAGCTCAAAGTTTCAAGAAGTCCATCATGCAGAACTCCTGCACTGTGAAAAATACCTTTGATTGGAATTTTTGAAAAAATCTCAGTTATTGATTTGAAAGCTTTCTCAACCTCATTAGAAAAGACAATATTGCATTGCATAGTGATTATTCTGGTTCCTTCCCATTGATTCTGTAGCATCTTTATTTCTTCTTGTTTCTCTCTGGTTGGATTCCTCCTTGACAAAATCACAATAGAGCCACCTCCATGCTGAGCAATAAACTTTACAGTTTCAAATCCAAGGCCCGTGAGTCCACCTGCTACTATATAAACAGCACCATGTTTAAATAGTTTCCCTTCCACACCATACACTGAAATGTCTGAAATCTGTTTGTTATGATCATCTTTAAGCATGACAAGTGGGATAGATCTGCAGGTTAAATAGGACGATACTATGGCACTGGTGTGATCAGGGTTTCCTTTCTGCTGAAAAACGAAACTGGAAAGGTTAAAGCGTTTCTCTGCTTTTATTGACTTTATCCAGTGATAGAATGATTTTGTGGATTGTGTTAGATATCCCTTCTGAAAGATAGTGGCAAGACTTACTGTATGAACTCGCATCTGTTCGTGACAGTTTCCAGTCAGGTTTCGCAAATATTCAGGCTGCTGATTACCCCCCACCATCACAATGTCTTTGACGAGAAGAAGATGCGATAGCTCTTGCTTTGACATGTCACCCAGTGAAGGAAGGAAAATGAGAGCGCTGCATTGCTTCACGTGCTGCCACTGAACCTGAGCTGATGCTCCAATCACTGTTCTCCAGCCAGCCTCTTCTGCGGTTAGAGTCAGCACTTGGCACAAAACCGATGCGGGTTCAGGAGTAATAATTGCTAAACCTGGCTGGCCTTTCACTTTTGGTAGTGTCTGATGAAATATTGTCCAGGCTATCATGAAGTAGGAGACACATGGCACATTTCTAAGCACTGGAACTTTCTTTGTACTGTAACAAGCTGTTTCTGGAATTGTGACTTTTGAAGATGCAATGATGGGATAGCATGAAATAACACGGTCGCCTACTTTAAGCTTTCTGACTTCTCTGCCTGTAGCTGTAATAATACCACTGAAGTCAAGAGCCAAAAGCTGATGCTTCTTTGCTGTGTATCTGTTCCAGTACACTGTGTTACCAAAGCTAGCACTAGAAGCAGTAACAGGATAGTAATCTTCTGAGTGGCTACATATTTTATGAACTTGAACTTCCACACTGTGATTTGTAAGTTTTGTGACCAGAGCTTTACTTACTTCAGCAGAAAGTTCTGTTACTTTGTAAGGATCTGCACTTTGCAAAGTGAAGCCCTGAGAGATTTGCAGGGGCATTTTCAGATGATGGTTTTTAGCATCCTGGAACACTGTGTGGGTGATTTCAGCAAAGTAAATTTTACCTTCATTTATCCAAATTTCTGCATAATCCTCTCCTTTAGATTCTACAATAAGTTTTGTTAAGGCTGCAATGTCCGGTGTATTTAAAGTACTAATATCAATTAGTTGAAATTTGATTTCTTTAATTTCAGTTAGACAGGATCTAGTCATACCTTGCAGAACAAATCCCGGATTAATATGATCCACCGTTTTCTCCGTTGTTCTGTATGTGATTGTTCTAAATGAAGCCTTGTACTTCTGTTCGCTCAATGCTAGAATAATTTGGCGATAAGCTTCGAGGCACACAGCTAGATACTGAACCAGGCTGTCTGGGAATTCTTCATTTAATCTGTGAATTCCCCACATGAATATAACTTCACTGTAGTCCCTGGAATTTATTTTCAGTTTATGCAGTACAGATGTTGCTGTGCTTCCAGTTTGCAGCATTGTCTCCCATTCTTTGTACACAATGTATGTTGACTCTTTATGTAAATGTTTCTTCAGGAGGTCAGCCATTCCAAAAGTGTCAGCAAACACTAAGGCCTTTGGTGGTTCTTCTGAGTTTTTTGTTTTCTGTAACTGAGATATGTTTCTCCATCTGCTTTCAAATAGGTAATCATTGCCTTCACTAGAATTATGACCCAGTTTTGTAATTCTAACATTTTTAAATTCTGCCAAAGTCAATCCACTTTTATCTGTAAAACATCCACAAACCTCTATGAAGTTCTCAGTAATACTGCAAGTTCTCATGTATATTAACATTTTATTCTGTAAGGGTCTAAAAACTACCAGACTGCCTATTGCAGAAGGGAAGCCAATTCCAGTTTTCAGATTTACATTAGCCATAATTGCTGACATTTGTAGAAAACCATCTAACACAACAGGATGAATAAAGTAGTCATAAAGTTCCTTTGCTATCTCTTCATGTACCTGCAAGCTTGCTATTGCTTCACTGAGTTCTTCAGCATAAAACACATCATTTAGCTGTCTGTACACCAGCCCATACTGAAATCCCAATTGGGAGAGAGATTTGTAAATTTCATCTACTATTAATTGCTTTGTACACCTCTGAAAGATATTTCGAAATGCAATGCAGTTCTCTTCAGCCAGATTATTAATGTTCTGTTTAATTTTCCCTGTTGCATAAATGGAATGTGATGACCATATTTTAAAATTGGTCATTATGTCATTTGACTCCAATTGCACTTTGAGTTCATGAGAATTTTGACTTACGACACATGGACTGGAAAAAGTGATGCTAACTTGATAGGTACTTAACGGCACTTTAGGTTTTGCGCTGCTCATCACAGATGCCAAGACAAGCTCTACAAAAAGAGAGCCAGGGACTATAGCAATGCCATTATTCTTGTGTTCATACACATAGGGTGTCCTTGTTTCTGACACAGTGCAGCTGAATTCCATGTTGTCTTTGCTTGCACTGTGGAGCAGAGGATGGCTAGAATTTGCTACGATATGGTTTTGTGACTGATTCTTTCAGAATATTCTTTTGCCTTTCTGTGATCAAACTGATATCTGGGATATGCTGTTGGAATAGTTTTATATCCTTCGTAGAAATGTTTCCAGTCAAGATTATAACTCTGTGCAAAAAGGTTTTCTATAAGTGTAAAAAATTGTCTCATATTCTTTACTGGGTTGCACAGCTGGAAAACTGAGTTGTGCTGCCTAGAACTTCTGTTATGTTTCTTGTAAGGCTCTTCTAGGCCCTATTTCAACAAACATTAGATTTTCCCTTCCTTTGGCCGCTGCTTGTAAGGCCTTTTCGAAAGCAACAGGCTCTCGAATATTCCTGGCCCAGTATTTCCCTGTAGCAAAATCCTTATCAAAAGCAACTTGACCAGTCACTGTTGAAATAAGTTCAGTTTCTAGCTTCTGACACTCTAGGCCTTGTAAACTCTCTTCCATCTCCTTTAATATTGGATCCATCATATGGCTGTGGTATGCTGCCGGAACATCTAAAATATGAAGGAATATATTCATTTTGCTGAACGACTGAACTAACTGTTTGTGAACCTTGTCTATTGAGTCAGCATCTCCTGACAATGAACAGGAATGAGAGCTGTTAAAGCAGCAATGCCAACCCTTCCAGCGTATGGGTCAAGAAGTTTCAACAGCTCTTGCACTGGGACATTTCCAACTACCAGCATTTTTCCTCCTGTAACTTTTGACTGTAAAGTACTCCTGTAATAAATTACCTTTACAGCATCCTGAAGGGAAAGACATCCAGCGCAATGTGCAGCAGCAACTTCTCCCACTGAATGACCAATGATAGAAACTGGTTTGATTCCCCAGTAATTCAAAAGAGTCACTAAGAAACCTGAATTGCAAAAGCAATTGTTGTGCGATTTCTGGTTTTGAAAAATCATCATAATCATTTTCTATTAAATCTAAGATCCTGATGGGTGTGTATGCCTGAAACATGTTTTCTATTTCTTGGCATTTTTCTCTGAACACTGGCTCGGATTTTAGTAATGCCTTGCACATGCCTTTGTAATTGACGCCATTTCCACAGAACACAAACACTATCTGAGGACTCACCCTCACTTGTGCAATTTCTTTATTAGCTGCTAAAGCAAGTTGTTGCTGTAAGTGCTTTAGAGAAGAGGTAACAAAAGCCTTCCTGTATTTGTAGTTTGTATGGCTTCTTCTGCAGGCAGATGTGTAGGCCAGATCCTGCAGCTTGACTGAAACAGGTTTGCTTAACTGCTGAGTTGCATCTTCAATTGCTAGCTTGAGAGACTTTATAGAAGCTGCAGAGAGTACAAATATTTCAAGAGGTCTTTTCACAGAATGCACAGTCCGTGTTTGTTTGTATTGTCTGACAACAACGTGGGCATTTGTCCCCCCAAAACCAAAGCAATTGACACCTGCAGCCCTGCCCAGTTTTCCAGAATCTTTCCATTCTTCTGGACCTGTTGGAATTGATAGACAAAATTCCTCTTCATTTATATTACTGACGTCTGTTGAATAATGCAGGGATGGAACAATTACTTCATGGTGCATCATTAAAAGAACTTTAATTAACCCTGCAACCCCAGCAGCTGACTCTGTATGGCCAATGTTCCCTTTAACTGAACCTATTCTTAGAATGGATGATCCAGAAGACCTTTTTTTAGCAATGATGCTGCTTAAACTGGCTGCTTCTGCAGGATCTCCTACTGGTGTTCCTGTACCATGCGCTTCAACATACTGTACAAACGATGGGTCCATAACTGTTGAATATATGCTCTGCAGGAGCTTTTCTTGTTGTATCTGAGATGGTTTGGTGATAGGTGTTACTGATCTTCCATCCTGATTTACTGCACTAATGCTTATTACACCCCATATTTTATCACAGTCTTCTTCTGCCTGTTAAATAAAAATGAAAGAATGTTTATGGATATTATTTATTTATAGAATAGAATAATCAAACCAGAGAAATCACCAGAGTGCAAATCAATCAATTTTGTTTTAAATGAATGTGCATTCATTTAAAACGAAACTGCAAAACACGACAAATGAGACTCATTTATTTGTTTCATTTTAAACTGATTCAGGCATAGGTCTAGGCCCAAAAACAGGACCTCGCCTAGGGCATAGGCCGAGGCCCAAAGTAGGAGCCATGGCCTATGCTCAAGTGTGATGTAGGCACCTGGGTCAGGTTGTGACATCGGGTTTGGGTTTGGGCCCTGGCCTAGGCCGAGGCCACGGTGTGCGGACCCAGCTTCCAGGTCTAGTTGGAGCATCAGGCCTGGGTCTGGGCCCTGGTGTTGGGACCTGGCCTCCAGGTTGAGTTGTGACATTGGGCTTGGGTCCAGGCGAGGCTCCAGCTTCGGGTCTGGGTCTGGCCCTGACCTAGGCTGAGGCCCAGGAGTTGGGACCCAGCCTCCGAGTCAAGCTGAAGCCTTGACCTTAAGTAGGCCAAGGTTGCAGCAACCTATTGTGCTTCAGCCTCCACTGAACCAGGCTAAGTGGGGGCTGGTGGGGGATTGTGGCTCCAGCATTTTTTCAGGTGGGTGGGCAGGAGGCCCAAGGAGGCCTAGTTTTCGTCTTTTGGCCCTTCTTTTTTAAATTGTTTGATTCATCTTTTTTCTCATGAATGAAAATGAATCAAGCAATTCATGAACCAAAATTCCCGAAAATGTTCAGAAAACAAAAAAAAAAACCCAACATTTTTCTCCTGCACATTCCAATCTGCTAATGCAAGGTGATCAAGCTTGGAGATTAAAAAACCTTGTAGGTGAAAGATCTGTTGACATGCTCCACCATAATCATTAATTGAAACAATTTATGAAAAGTAAAACTGCGATAGAAAAAGGATGCTAAGCAGAATAAATGTATATGGTGGAAATAGGGAAAGCTCATACTCTTGCTTTACATTCATATTCCATCTCAAGTATAACTAGAAGAAAAGTGAATCAATTTAAGCAATATTGTCACATGGGCCATTACTACCTACCAAGTCCAGCAAAAAAAGACCCATCGTAAAAGCATTCCAAGGAGGCTAATAGTTTATATACAGGGTGGCCCATGGAAAAGTAGCCCGCCTCCAATATCAGTGCATTGGAGGCAGGCTACTTTTCCATGGGCCACCCTTTATTAGGCAATGATTAATGAGAGGCTGATATCTGAAAAATGCTGAGCACCTAACATTATGGCCCTAAGGCTTAGATTCATCATTCGCTATAATTGTAATTATAATTATAGTGAAATGATCGGCTGTGGTAGAAAAAGGGGCGTGGAGAGGAAAACGAGCAGCTGGCCGCATTGCAGCGTATGGTAATGCACGAGGTGTTGCATTATCGTATACGGTGATATCGGACGTGCTAGTCATTGTCGCCCCCATAGTGCCCCGGGAAAAGGGGTAGCTATTTCCTGTGAAATTGTCCATGCTAATTTGCGATGATTTATCGCACACAGCGATAGCAGCCCCTAGTCTCCCCAAACCCCGCCCAAACTCCTCACTGTTTAATAATACATTTTAATTTGCATACGCAATTTGCATTAGGCTGTCATCGCACACGGTTATGGCGTTTTCTCACAGGACAAGCAGGATGGTTGTCCTCACAAATGGGTGATTCATCCTCGATGTCACCCATTTTCCGTGGTGGAAAACTTCTGTCAAAGTTTAAACAGAACTTTGACTGGCCCCTACTGGGCATGCCCAGCAAGGCACTGACCCTGCAGCCAGCAGGGTCTCCCCTTCAGTCTTCTTTTTTCCGCGCAGCAGTTGCCACGCGGGGTGAAAGGAGCTCTTCTTACCACGTTCCTGACAGGAATTCGGTTTTTTCTTTCCGAAGAAAATTTGCCCCTCAGGGGTTCTCCCTTCGACAAATTTTTGTCCACCTTCGCGGACTCCGGTAAGTTTTTTGCCGTTTTTAATCGACTACCGTCGATTTTGGCCCTCGAGGCCTCTGTTGGCACTTACCGATCCCGCGGCTAAATTTGGCCTTGGCCATGGCGACGGGGTTCCGTCGTTGTCCGGACTGTACCCGGACTATGTCAATCACAGACCCCCATAGGGTTTGTGTTTTGTGTTGGGTAGTGAGCATGATGTCCTGACTTGCACCAAATGTGCCTTAATGACACCTAAGGGTCGCAAAGCCAGGATGGAGAAGATGGGGCTCCTCTTCCATGCACCCACCCCAACGCCATCGATAGCATCGACGACATCGGAACCGGCACCGTCGAAGTTGCACCACCATCGTCAACCCTCCGGTGACCGTCCACCATCGATGACTTCTCGGCCGTCGACTCCTGTCCCCTCCCCGGATGGGCGAGGAGAACGAAAGGACAAGCATCGCCATCGACGGCACAAGTCTCGGCCTGTCGAGGATCAACAGTCATCGACCTCTGAGCAAGCCGAGCCACCGACTAAGAGGCCTCGATCAGACTTGGCACCATCCACGTCTCGTTCGCAGGCATCGAGGAAACCCTCACCCTCTCAGGGTGTGGGAGCCGTGATCCCACCGGTTACGGTTGGTCCCCTCCGGCTCTGCCTCAGCCTCCCTCTCCCGTCGAGCCGGGTATTGTTACCCCTGGTCTCCGGGCAGAACTGGAACCGGCTGGTCCAGGAGGCCCATCGAGAAAGCGATGCAAAGGTTCCAACCTCCACCGGCACCGTCTCCGGCACCGATTCCGGCACCGCCTCCGGCACCAACTCCGCCACCGAGGAGGGAACCGTCCACCGAGCCTTTGGTGGAAGCGCTAGCACCGCTACTACACTGCATGGAGGCACTTGTACATGCCCCTTCCATCGATGATTCCAGTAGCACTGACAGCGCCACCGTCTCCGACAGGATTCTCATCGGCGGGAGAAACAAACCGTTCCTGATTCCCCCTTCCGGGGTGGTCCCATCGGTGCCTTCTCGTATATCTCCCACCGATTTATCCTTCGGCTTCCATCGATTCCAAGACCGGCACCGACTCCATCGGCAGCACCGAAGCCTCGATGCCATTCCCAGTACCACTTGCAGCACCGGTTCCTTCAAGGTTTCCTTCGATGCCTTCGGATCCTCAACCAGGTCCGTCAGGGCTTCAACCCCCAAGTGATCCCTACGATACCTGGGGTGATGATACATCTTCTGACACAGATTTACCATCACCACCTTCTCCTACAGAGAGTAGAAAAAGATCTCCTCCAGAGGATCTCTCCTTTATTAATTTTGTAAAGGAGATGTCCGAAATTGTACCTTTTCAGCTGCAATCTGAGACTGATGACAGACAACCAGATGATGGAACTGCTCCAATTTTTGGAATGCTCCAAAAATCATCGCTTCCATCCCCATTCACCAGGTGTTTCTCGATCTCTTAAAGAAAAAACTGGGAATCTCCTTCATCTGTGTCACCAGTTAACAAGAAAGCTGACTCCACATACCTCGTCCAGTCAGCACCAGGCTTTCAAAAGCCTCAACTGGATCATCGCTCTGTTGTGGTTGAGTCTGCGCAAAAAGAAGGCCAAGCGTCTAAGCCACACTCTTCCACTCCACCTGTCAAGGACAATAAATTCCTGGCTAGTGTGGGACGGAAAGTGTACATGGAGCTATGTTGATTTCCCGCCATAGCTTCATATCAACTTTACATGACTCAATATAACAGAGCCATCCTTAAACAGATGCAAGATTTCGCTGACACATTACCGGACCAATACAAGCCACAGCTTCAAGCCCTTCTTAACAAAGGGTTTGAGGCGGGGAAGCACGAGATCAGAACGGCTTACGATTATCTTCGATGCTTCCACAAAAGTTTCAGCTACTGCCATCCTCGGCCAAGACGTTGGGCTTGGTTAAAGTCATCCAACCTTCGCCCAGAGGTCCAGGATCGTTTAGCGGATTTACCCTGCTTAGGGACAATTTGTTTGGAGAACAAATTTCAGCAAATTGTAGCTGAATAAAGGATCACCACGAGACATTTGAAACAACTTTCCTCTGTTCCGTCTGAGGTTTCCTCCAACAACCACTAAGAAGGACTCTAAAAAGTCGTTCTGTCGGCCACGTCGTTACTATCCTCCATCGGCCAGGCCTTCGTCCAGCTCGATCCTCTACCAGACCTCAGCCACGTCAGCCTAGGAAACAAAGGCCTACTGTAGCCCCTCCTCCTGGGCCTGCAGCTGGCCTTTGACTCCCCTGTAGGGAGCACATGCCAAACCCCCTCTTCCAGACATCCCTGTAGGAGGTCGAACTGTACCATTTTTACAAGCTTGGTTGCAGATCACCTCAGATCAGTGGGTATTAGCAATTATCGCACAGGGTTACCACCTCAACTTCATAACTCTTCCGACAGACTCCCGCCTCTTCAAGCGTGGAGTCTAACCACCCATTTGGCTCAATACAACAGGAAGTATCTCTTCTTCTGCAATCAAATGCTATAGAACCGTCCCTCCCTCTCAACGAGGGAAGGGGTTCTATTCCAGATACTCCTAATACCAAAGAAATCAGGGGGACTACGTCCCATTTTGGACCTTCGAGCCCTCAACCAAATACCTTCAAAAAAGAAAAGTTCAAAATGGTAACCTTGGCGCGCTGCTCCCTCTGCTACAAAGGGGTGGGGATTGGCTGTGCTCTCTCGACCTCAAGGATGCTTATACCACATTGCGATCACACAATCCCATCGAAGTATCTGCGGTTTCTGGTAGGCCGCGACCATTATCAATACCGGGTACTACCTTTCAGTCTGGCATTCTGCTACACGAGTCTTTACCAAATGTCTCGTAGTGGTAGCAGCATTCCTAAGGAAGGAAGGTGTCCACGTCTATACCCCTACCTTGACGATTGGCTAATCAGGGCCTCCACCCAACAGATTGCTCAATCCTCCCTAAAATTGACAATACAAACCCTCCATTCCTTTGGTTTCTTGTCAATTACGAGAAGATCTTGCTTAGTCCCATCTCAAACCTTATCCTTCATTGGAGCAGACTTGGACACCTTACAGGCAAAGGCCTACCTTCCGCTTCAACGGGTCCAAACTCTCATGTCCCTAGCTCGCCAGCTCCAGTCTCAAAACACTGCTACGGCTCGCCAATTCCTCATTCTCCTAGGACACATGGCATCCTCGGTTCAAGTCACTCCCATGACCCGTACTAGCCATGAGAGTAACCCAATGGGACTCTGCGACACCAATGGATTCAAGCTTTTCAGCCTCTGTCCTCCATAGTCACAGTTACACAAGCGATGCGCCTGTCTTTAACCTGGTGGACGACTCAGGTCAACCTCCTTCAAGGCTTACCTTTTCTCCCACCGGATCCGCAAGTAATCCTAACCACCGACGCTTCTCACATCGGTTGGGGAGCCCATGTGAACGACTTCCAAACCCAAGGGTTATGGTCAAAAGAGGAAGCCGAACACCAGATAAATTTCCTGGAACTTCGAGCAATCCGCTATGCGCTCCGAACTTTCAAAGATCATCTATTCCATCAGATAATCTTAATCCAGACGGACAACCAAGTGGCCATGTGGTACATAAACAAGCAGGGAGGCACAGGATCCTTCCTTCTGTGTCAGGAAGCTGCACAGATTTGGGCGGAAGCCCTCTCCCACTCTATGTACCTCAGGGCCACTTACCTGCCGGGAGTAGACAATGTATTGGCGGACCAGCTGAGCCGTGTCTTCCAACCACACGAGTGGTCACTCAACCCTCTCGTAGCGACCTCTCTGTTTCGGAAGTGGGGTTTTCCCCGCATAGACCTCTTTGCATCCCTCAGAACCACAAAGTGGACAATTACTGCTCTCTCATTCGGAGCCAGCACTCTCGGCCGAGGATGCGTTCTCCCTCAAGTGGGCAACCGGTCTGCTCTATGCATTCCCTCCACTTCCTCTTGTGTCAA
>NW_021820694.1:0-190000 GCF_901001135.1 Rhinatrema bivittatum
CGACATCGGCATGGATTTATTTAATAATGCCTTGGAGGAAGCCCTTCGGTTGCAGTTGCGGGTTTAGGCCGCAGTGGGGGAACAAGGGCCTTAAGTTGCCGGGTTGCTGAGAGGGCACTTAAGTCGCCTTGTTAGTGGCGGAAACCCGAGCCAGATTTGAGTGTGTATTAGTGGTAAGGGTGAAGGGCATGTTGCTGGGGGGGTAATGCTTGTGCAGTTTCCAGCTGCTGCACGAGAAGGCCTAATGAGCAAGGGGGGGGGGCCGATGCTCAGGCCGCAACCTTACCCTCGCCGACGGCGTGGCGGGGTAAGGAAAAAGGGGCTGGGGGCTCCGAGCTGCTTACCATTGGGCCGCGATGGTAAGTGAAGAATGCACGCGGCAGGTGGTGGAGGTGGAGGGAGTTAAGTTTGGAATATTGTTAAAAATGGCTCGGGTTAGGTTTAATAAACTGCGGCCTTATTTGTTATTCCATACAGTTGTCATGTCTAATTTGTGGAGGGTAAGGGGAGCAAAAGCTGAGTGCCTGCCTGTCGACGGGTCACGAGTACCTGTGTTAAGGAAGGCGAACCGGGCCAGTCCCGCGTTCGCCGAGGGTAACACGGGATCGGGTGGAGGCAGGGCGGGCCGAAGTCGGGGGGGGGGGAGGAGCCGGGGGGGATAGGGGGAGTTAGGAGCCGAGGTGGCCAATGGCAGTGCAGCAAATTTTGAAAGGCTGCACTGTCATTGGGGCAAGTAAAAGGAGCGCGGGGTTAGCGGGGAGCGGCCATTAAGGGATCCGGCAGCGAAGCAGGCAGAGGTGTTTGTTTCCCTCCCTCCCGCCCATTGGTTCTTTGTATGTTCTTTGTTGTGGTGGTTGTCGCAGTAGGCGGAAACCCGAGCCAGATTTGAGTGTGTATTAGTGGTAAGGGTGAAGGGCATGTTGCTGGGGGGTAATGCTTGTGCAGTTTCCAGCTGCTGCACGAGAAGGCCTAATGAGCAAGGGGGGGGCCGATGCTCAGGCCGCAACCTTACCCTCGCCGACGGCGTGGCGGGGTAAGGAAAAAGGGGCTGGGGGCTCCGAGCTGCTTACCATTGGGCCGCGATGGTAAGTGAAGAATGCACGCGGCAGGTGGTGGAGGTGGAGGGAGTTAAGTTTGGAATATTGTTAAAAATGGCTCGGGTTAGGTTTAATAAACTGCGGCCTTATTTGTTATTCCATACAGTTGTCATGTCTAATTTGTGGAGGGTAAGGGGAGCAAAAGCTGAGTGCCTGCCTGTCGACGGGTCACGAGTACCTGTGTTACTTATTGTTTTAATCACAATTAAATTTTAAAAGGAAACAGCTATCAAATATGATTACCACAGTATCATATAAACAGTATCTCACACACACTTCTCATTTAGGGTATATTATTGAACTATGTAACCGTTAAATACTGGCACCCCATGGATACCTTAGAAAGCAAACCAAACCTATTTGTGCCTAAATGTAAACCGTTGTGATGGTGCATCACTAAACGACGGCATAGAAAAGTTTTTAAATAAATAAATGAGAAAAAGGAGTCCGTACTTCACGCAGGCTCTTCCAAGGGTGCACTGCCGTTCTTGCAGACGTCCTCCCTTCCCCATCCGCTGCCACTTCGGCGCTGCTTGCAAATTAGATTTCGTCGCTTGGGTTTCCCCTCGTGGTATTGCTATTCCCGCTGCTTGCAGAATAGGAATGGCTTCTTCTACTGTTTTAACTTGTGAGGTGACTCCTTGGATAGTAAAAGCTAATCCCCAAGGATAAAGCCACCTGTATCTAATTTGCTCAGATCTAAGAGCCTGTGTGAGGGGATGTAAGGTCCTCCGCCGTCGCAATGCAGCTGGCGTCAAATCCAGAAAGATCTGCAAATCAGGCCCTTCCCAACTATGTCTTCTTTTATAAGAAAACTGTTCAGACAGGCTATAACGTCCTTTGCTGTATTTCGCGGAGTGTTTCCCAAAGCTCGATGTGCTCTTTCGATCACGATATCTGGGTGAGCCTGCACCTCCGCGCTCATCCCCGGAGCCGCAGCTATCAGTGCAGTGCAAATTTCCCTAACCACCGTCATGGTGTCCACAAATTCGGGGGTTTCTGGGAGGCCCCGAATTCAGATGTTCTCCCTCCGAGAACGATTTTCCAAGTCCTCCATTTTGAGGACAGTGTCTTCATGCTGTGATTTTAATTCTGCTATTTCTTCAGTGAGCGCTGTTAATTGTGCTCCGTGTGTGTCCAACACCCCCTCAGTCTCTTCTACCCTGTGGCCGAGCGCCCGCAGGCCAGAACGGAGGGTTTCAGTACTGGCCTGAACATCCTCTTTAAGCGAGCGGATTTTAGTCCTGATCTCTTCAAACCAGACGCTAAAATCATGGTTAGTCAGCGTCTCGATCGGGGAGGAGGGGGCCTCTCTCCTGAAACGCTTACCTCCGTGGAAACACATGGCCCAGGGCTTCAGAGTCCTCTGACAGCGCCATGAATCGGGATCCACCTGCATCAAAAGAGAATTTCGCCAGGATCCACTGCTTTTTTTCTTCCCGGTCATACTCCTGGACCTTAGCGGCACCTGGCACTGTGCTTTTAGTAAGTTTTTGTATGGAACAATAGATTAGATTGCGTTAAAGTAATGTGAGGAGGGAGGAGAGTAGGGCTTAGACGTCCATCTTGGATGATCTTGTACCCATTTCTGAGATATGATTGTCCTCAGTTTGCCACCCTGTGGGGCCAACTCATGGATAGTAGGGCAGCACATCTGGAGACAGGGCATCCTTGAGAAGAGCTTGGCATGGGTTGAGTTATATGGGCCACAGGGAAGATGCTGGCAGTTAGTCCGGGCATGGCGCAATGCTCGACCTAACAAGCCCAAACTGAGGGGAGGGTATGTGAGGGAGTGCATAAGAAGCTCCCTTAAAGAATTGGCCACAGGTATCTGCCATCCAACAAGGGATTCTAGGTCAGGGAGGCTCCCTTCAGCCAGGGATAAGAGAGCAGGGCCCAGAGGGATTAGTTGGGCCCCTGGAGGAAGAAGAAATCCTTAAGAAAGAGAATTGCATTGAACTATAAGTGGCTTCATCACATTTTGGGGCTGATGCAATACAGTGCGCTCAGTCGAGCGCACTGTTTAACCCACAGTTGGACACGGGTTGTATAGGTGCTACCTAATTCCCTTATACAATAAAGGAATTAGTGCCTCCACAATGCACATCCAACACGGGTGAAACTAATAGCGCTCATCACATGCAAATGCATGTGAATGAGGCTATTAGTTATTCACTCCGAATGCTAAAAAAACCTGTGCATCTAAGATGCACATTTTTGTGCTCAGAAATTAATGCCTGCCCGGAGCAGGTGTTAATTGCTGAGCGCTCGCAAAGGTTGTACAGAAAAGCAGAAAAGACTGCTTTTCTCTACATCCTCCTGTTGTCAAGGAGGCGCCACATCGCAACCCCTAATTTAAATATTGCATGGCACCCGCAGGAGGGGTGCCTGGGGGCGCGTTAGGAAAGTGGGCACTGAGTGTTCAGCGCCTGCTTTCAGCAGCAGAACATTGCATTGGTCCCCTTGTTTGTTGACCTGCATAGAACAGCAAAGTTTCTTTGACTGTCACTTGATACAAATAAAGAGATTTATAAGACTTTTAGCCAGTCCAGCTTGAAGTCTGTTCTCTGGCTACCCTCTGACCGCTTGGTACCACAAGGGGTTACTTACAGAATTATGCTAATCAGCTCATTTAAATTTAAGATTGATTGCATTACCACAAAAATCTGTGCCTCTGTGGGTATAAATTATTGCATTATTGCAGGGCACTATTCTCTAAAGGGTGTAAAACAATTAGTGAGTAATTTTCAAAAGGATTTACATTCGTAGGCTCTGATTTTAAAAAGCATTTACATACTTAAAATTGGGTTTTACATGTGTAAATGCAATTTAACCATGCAAGTGAGCTTTTGAAAATTGCTACAATATATGCCATTGAATTGTCCATAGATATTTATTTATTTATTTAGAAACTTTTATATACCGATATTAGTGGGGACATCATACCGGTTCACATAATAACTGAAAGATTGGAAAATACATTTCAACAAGGAGAATGTAACTGGGCGGGGGTAGAACAGAAAGGCAGTGGGAAGGATAGTGAAAACAATATTCAAGTGTAAGTGCACTTTACATGTGTAAATGGCTTTTTAAAATTGCAACAATAGTGTGATACATTCACACGTGTAACTCTTTTTAAAATCTGCCTGTTAGTGCATAGCATGTTTATGGTGTGTTAATGCCATTTAGTAAATAGGTCTCTTCCTGGCAGTTGGAGTCAATGTACCCACTGTAAGCATATCTAAGTGCCAGAATGGAGGCTGGAAATCACTGAATATGTAATAGTGTTGCTGGCATCGACATTATATGGTCCTAGGCAATCAGTAAGACTGACCAGCCTTAGAGAGAGCTCAGTGGTGATCCCCATGCCTTCCAGAAGCTTCTCCACGTCAGCTATACCGTTAACCTCCGCCACATCCTTCACCTTCTCTGGGTCAGCCTTTGAGATGTGGCTTCACCTTTATTTGCTTTGACCACTGCTGCACAATGAGCTGAGGTTTTTGAGAGCGTTAGGGGGGGCAGCACTTTCCAGTATAACTTCTTCTTTGCACAATTATTGTGCACATTTTTCCCTTGTGGGAAATTTAAGCCACGGGTGAGAAATGTACGATTTCGGATATGAGCTTTCTAAGTGCTAGGGATGGGTGCTGAACATTGTTGTTTTTCATTGAAACAAAATAAAAAAACAACAAATGAAAAAAAAAAACCCCCAGGGAAAACAAAAGGAAAAGAAAGTGTCAGTTCCGGGCCCCAGCGCTTCCCAACGTTTTTGTAAGAAGCCCCCTCGGGGCTCGCTTCCAGCCTTCCCCATCCCATCTCATACCCCTCTGCAGGTTTAAACGGGGCAAGGCGATCGTCAGCTCCTCCTGCTCCACAGCTGCTGATCCTTACATTACAAAATGGCAGCTGTGTCTTCAGAAAACGAGCACACGTGAACCTGTCAACCCCAATTACAGCTTCAGGTATCTGCATTCAGTCTTCTCGGCGGCTCAACAGCCCTGAAGTTACTGGGAGCAGCAGCAGTCGCTTTTCTACTACCGAGGACCAAGCAAAGTACTCAAGGGTGGTTGTGCCAAAGGACTCAGTATTTTCATCAGTGCCCTCCACTGGCCTCCTCCTAACTAATTAGGCTGTCAAATCGAGGCCCACCAGCAAGTGAATCTACCAGGATTTAATTGTAAGGATTTTGCACAGCATTCCTGTACAAAAGTGGCTCGGGATGTGCGCTGGCAGCCACTTCAGTGTGAATAGTCGGTGACAAAACCTGCTGGGAGCACAGGCAGAGCTTGCATGCTCCTGCCTCCCGTTCCTGCCTCTGTAATGCCTTCCTTCTGTTGCTCATGCTGCCACCTCTTGGTTTCCTTACATCCCTTTTATTTTCTAACTTTTTCTGGGGCCTGATGAAGCAAAATTTTTCCTAAAGATAGAGAATGCAATAAATATCTTACAAGTAAGGCTCTTTGTGTGGAGGATGTAAGTTGTAGAGGGAAGCAAATGAAAATATCCTGGTTTGCTGGGAGTCAATAAATTTGGAATCTATTGACTTGGAACAAGTGGCAAGAGAATGGTAATGAAGGGCAACCTTCACTGAGCAGCAATTACAACCCTAAATGGCACAGGAGGGGTTGAGTTCCATGTGGGAATTTGGGTAAATGTGCATAAACTCACTGCTGGCCAGAGCAGCAGGCTACAACCAATTCCACTACTACTCCTAGTGACCTTGGACAAGTCACTTTATTTATCCTCCTTTAGATTGTAAAGCCTCTGAGGACAGGAAAATACCTACAGTACCTGAATGTAATCCACTTTAAAGTGCCGACGTCCACCTGCTGCTTGACTCGCCTGCCTGCTGCCTGCCTCTTGACCTCAGCCTGCCTGTGACCTCTTCTGACCTCCGGTACCTGACCTCTGCTTTGTTGACTATTCTTCGGACTGACTCCTGGACTTTGACCTTTGCCTGTTTGACCTCGTCTCTAGATTCTGGCTCTGTTCCTAGCCTTGTTATCACCTACGCTATTCTGGTTCCCCTTGTTCCACCTGACCTCCAGACTCGAACCTGACCGCACTCCCCTCCTGTCTGTGGGCACACCGGACTTCCACTCTCCTAGGAGATCCTGCGAGGCCCACCTAAGTCCAAGTGGCCCGGGTCCCTACGGGCTTCTCCCAGAGGGGACCTCAGGCTTCCAGTGGAGAAGCTCTTCCTAGCCTCTGTCTCCGTCCGTGCTCCGCCCCCTGGGGGTAGTTGCCTCCTGGTCCCTACCAGGAGGTGGATCTCCACTGCCACAGGACAAGGGTCCACCCCCGAGCGCAACAGGATAGAAGCATATTCTAATCGGGTGGATGGCTTGGAATACAGAGTATTGTCTCAGGAAATGGTGACAGATTGCTTAGAAACTGAAATAACGGCTAAAAAAAGAAAAACACTTCTCCTGGATTGGTTGGAAGACCAGAAGAATAGAAATCGGCATAACAATCTTTACCTAATTGGTGTTCCAGAGTTGGACCAGATGCATTAAGCCCAGATCTTTGACCAAGTTTGACTTCCAGAAGCCTTTGGCCTATCCTTGGAAACAAAACAGATAGTGTTTGAGTGTTTTCACAGAGTAGGGTGATCAGGACAAATCAATGCTAAGCTGAGACCACTAGTGAGGCGCATGGCTGTTACTCTTCAATAATTACTCAGCCAAAGTGTCAGAGAGGAGAAGGGCGTTCTCTTGGATTTGCTTGGAGCTTTTTCATAAGGGAGTTAAATTTGCATTGTATTATGCAGCGACACTCAAAATCTTCCACAATGGTAAGACATTCACAGCACTGAAGGTCGAGCAGGCATCCAAAAGTATGGATGTACTTATACCTTGGCAAGAGTGACGCACCAAGATGTATGTGGAATATCTGTCTAGCACTGTTTAGCTACCAAGTGGCATGTCTCTGCTGCTTGATCCACATACTAAAGCCCCAGTAGTAACTCAATGTTGAGTTGCCTTTTCATTAAGCTGGTGAAGGGATTTTATGGCTGTTTTCAAATATTGCTTTTTGTCTTGAATGACCAGGCGTAACAATATTACAGTTTTTTTTTTTACCAGATTACAGTATGATAGGGTTGAAAATACAGGCCAGCAACTTTTCTACTTATTTCATATGACTGATCAGAGCTGTATAATTGACCATAAAGGAGACCATTAAGTTGGTTGGTTTTTGTTTTTTTTATATAGTTGATTTGCTGAGATATGTTTTTATCCCTTTGCTCTTGGCAACAAAGCAGTCTTTGTTTTTTGTCTTTTTTTCTTGTGTACCTTAAAGTTTTGGATCTTATGACTTCTCAGAAGGACATGTTTTTCCCCATTTCCTGCTTATGCAGAACTGAATGAGTTGTTCAGCAAGCAATCAGTTAACTCATTGTTCACCCTGTGTGATACAGTCAGCTGCTGGCCTTCACATTCGTGCAGCTAAGAAATGGCAAGCCTTGTTTTTTGACACACTTAGTACAGCCTCTGGTATAGCTTAATTTTGAGTTGCCTTTTCCCTTGAGTAGATGGGAATATCATGACCTTTTTCTTAAAATGCTTTTTATTACCAGACTACACATAAAGCAGTGAAATAAAATAGGTGTAAACTAGATAACAGCATTATATCTGACTGACTGCTTTTGTTTTCATTTTCTTTTTTATATTTCTGTATGACATTTTGTTATCAGTAATGCTTGGGGGTTCTTCATATACTGTTATACTAATTGTGAAACAGAGAGTATTAATGTCACCCTCTCTCATACAGATTTCTATTAACTGCACTAGGTGCTTCCCATTAATCTTCGGTAATGTGTCATGGACCCAGCGGGCTTATCTTCAGAAGACCCATGGCAAGTAAATGAAGATATGGTCCCTAAGAGCTACATGGGTTTTTTTTCTTGATGATGGGATATTGCATGGTTGGGGTATGCTGTGAATGTGACTGTTAGTGGGTGTGGGCTGAATTTGCGGTATGTGGTTGATGGGGGGAGATGGATGTGGTTTGTATGACTGGTCGTATGAGAGGAGTGCCGTTTCATATTTGGAACTCAATGGTGTTTGTGTATTTAAATTGGTGTTTCCTCTTAGTACTGATGATCTTGGGATGTCGAGGCTAGGCAATATCTCAAATTAAGTTTTGATGATGCATCCTACCTGCATGTATTCCTCATGGTGGATCAAATTGGGATAATCTAAAGATGGTGTCTCTCAATGTAGACAATGTTCATTCTCCCTTAAAAGGAAACAAATTTTATCTCTTCTTAAAAAAGATATGCAATATACGTCTTATCTTCAGGAAACTCATCTTAATGATGCTAAACATGGGAAGTTGAAGCAGTATTGGGTGGGACAATGGTCACTATGCTTCCTACTCCAGTAGGCAACGTGGAGTGGTGATCCTCATTCATAATCGATGTCCTTTTGTTTTGGAGAAAAAAATAATTGATAACATAATATAGTGATCTTCTTTGAGTGGTTCTATTGCACATTCTAAATTGGTTCTAGGGTAACATTTATGCCCTCAACATAATTTACACAAGCATTTTTCTCAACTTTATGTTGCAGAAATTGGCCTAATTCAGTAACTAAAGTTGCCCTCAACAATCAATTTAATTTACCTGTTTGTATTGATTTGGATGTTAAGCCTATAAGATCCAAACTGGCTCATAAACCACATAAAGGTTTTTTTTTTCTCTAAAAGGAGCTCCAGTTGATAGATATTTGGTGAATTCATGCCACCAAATTAGATTTTCTGTCTTACACCCAAAATTAATCTCACCCTATTATATGTTTTATAGAACAACAATTTATTAAAGAATAATTTAATAAAAATAATTTATTGCGGAATGGGGTAAATTTCATATATTTTGACGCATGCCTCCTCGGCCTTGCTTCAATTGTTATGTTATAATCATCAACTTACCACCCTCCCACTCGCTTTTTCTTAAATCAACTTTTTTTTAATTTTTAAAAATATGATGTCCTCTTAACCATATCCCCAAGTCCACCAAAAAATGTGTCCATCCATATTTGAAAAGTATTTTGTTTAGTTGTTAATCCTTACTTTTTTGTAAAAGTCAAACTAAAATGATCTTTGCTCTTATTCCGATTCTAATTGGTTATGTTCTATTCCAATGATGTTTTTTCTTTATCTATGGTTACATTATTTAACCTAAATGCTTCTTTATTCATTGAAACTTTGTTTCTTAAGAAACAATTGAATGTTCACTTAATTTGAAGACTTAAATCTTGTGTGATTCTTAAATGAACTTTTACTGTCACTTGAAGAATTTGATGTATATGAGGGTCTAATATCACATGAATTTGACAGAATAAAATATTTTCCACAGACGCCAATTGAATATTACAAGTCACAAAAACGTATTTCTTATATGCTCACAAATGCCAATTGAATATTGTTAAGTCACAAGAACTTATCTCCCGTGTGCTCCCACGTGTGCTGATAAGACAGGTTAAGAAAGAATTTGAAAAGAAGTTAGCCGTAGAGGCAAAAACTCACAGTAAAAACTTTTTTAAATATATCCGAAGCAGTAAGCCTGTGAGGGAGTCAGTTGGACCATTAGATGATCGAGGGTTTAAAGGGGCACTTAGAGAAGATAAGGCCATCGCGGAAAGATTAAATGATTTCTTTTCTTCGGTGTTTACTGAAGAGGATGTTGGAGAGGTACAAGTACTGGAGAAGGTTTTCATGAGTAATGATTCAGATGGACTGAACCAAATCACGGTGAACCTAGAAGATGTGGTAGGCCTGATTAACAAACTGAAGAGTAGTAAATCACCTGGACCGGATGGTATACACCCAGAGTTCTGAAGGAACTAAAAAATGAAATTTCAGACCTATTAGTAAAAATTTGTAACCTATCATTAAAATAATCCATTGTACCTGAAGACTGGATGATAGCTAATGTTACCCCAATATTTAAAAAGGGCTCCAGGGGAGATCCGGGAAATTACAGACCGGTTAGCCTGACTTCAGTGCCAGGAAAAATAGTGGAAAGTGTTCTAAACATCAAAATCACAGAACATATAGAAAGACATGTTTTAATGGAACAAAATCAGCATGGTTTTACCCAGGGCAAGTCTTGCCTCACAAATCTGCTTCACTTTTTTGAAGGAGTTAATAAACATGTGGATAAAGATGAACCGGTAGATGTAGTATACTTGGATTTTCAGAAGGCGTTTGACAAAGTTCCTCATGAGAGGCTTCTAGGAAAAGTAAAAAGTCATGGGATAGGAGGTGATGTCCTTTCGTGGATTGCAAACTGGCTAAAAGACAGGAAACAGAGAGTAGGATTAAAAAGACAATTTTCTCAGTGGAAGGGAGTGGACAGTGGAGTGCCTCAGGGATCTGTATTGGGACCCATACTTTTCAATATATTTATAAATGAGCTGGAAAGAAATATGACAAGTCAGGTAATCAGATTTGCAGATGATACAAAATTGTTCAGTGTAGTTAAATCACAAGCAGATTGTGATAAATTGCAGGAAGACCTTGTAAGACTGGAAAATTGGGCATCGAAATGGCAGATGAAATTTAATGCGGATAAGGGCAAGGTGATGCATATAGGGAAAAATAACCCATGCTATAGTTACACAATGTTAGGTTCCATATTATGTGCTACCACCCAAGAAAGAGATCTAGGCGTCATAGTGGATAACACATTGAAATCATCGGTTCAGTGTGCTGCGGCAGTCAAAAAAGCAAACAATGTTGGGAATTATTAGGAAGGGAATGGTGAATAAAACGGAAAATGTCATAATGCCTCTGTATTGCTCCATGGTGAGACCACACCTTGAATACTGTGTACAATTGTGGTCGTCGCATCTCAAAAAAGATATAATTGTGATGGAGAAGGTACAGAGAAGGGCAACCAAAATGATAAAGGGAATGGAACAGCTTCCCTATGAGGAAAGACTAAAGAGGTTAGGACTTTTCAGCTTGGAGAAGAGACGGCTGAGGGGGGATATGATAGAGGTGTTTAAAATCATGAGAGGTCTAGAACGAGTAGATGTGAATCGGTTATTTACTCTTTCAGATAATAGAAAGACTAGGGGGCACTCCATGAAGTTAGCATGTGGCACATTTAAAACTAATCGGAGAAAGTTATTTTTTATTCAACGCACAATTAAACTCTGGAATTTGTTGCCAGAGGATGTGGTTTGTGCAGTTAGTATAGCTGTGTTTAAAAAAGGATTGGATAAGTTCTTGGAGAAGTCCATTACCTGCTATTAATTAAGTTGACTTAGAAAATAGCCACTACTGGCTTAGTGTTTGGGTACTTGCCAGGTTCTTATGGCCTGGGTTGGCCACTGTTGGAAACAGGATGCTGGGCTTGATGGACCCTTGTTCTGACCCAGTATGGCATGTTCTTATGCTTCTCAGTTCCATTCCTATTTGTGTCTATTTTCTATGGTCCTATTCCAAACCCTTCCTCAGTTAACACTTTCTGTTTATCAGTCTCTACATATTTCTCTCCCTCCCCTTCACACATATATTTGAGTCTTACAATCCCATTTTTGCACTTCCTCCTGTCACTAATGTACTGTTGCAATAAAAAAAGTCTTCCACCCCTCTTTTGCTGGTAATAGTTATTTTATCTTGCATGTGTGCTTTTGCTGTCCCGACTACTTTCCCAGCCTTTATTTGCTTTTGCAGATAATGTTGCCTATCTTTCTCTCCTGTTAACCTTTTTTTCCCTTACCTTTTCAGCCACTTCTTTAGACAACCAAAATGGCCTCTTTCCCTCTTACTATTATTTACTTTCTCAAAAAAAAGCTGAAAACCACTTTGATAATACCCTGATCTTAGTGAAAAGGCCAAGAAGCTGGTGAGACTGCCTGTGCTACAGGATGAGGGGAAGAAGTCTCCCCCCAAATGAAGGAGACTTGAAATGTCTTTGCTCCCTTTCCTATCCCAGCGGTGAAGAGCAGTGTTGCCAGGTCCATTTATATTATTAGGTGGCATTGGTCTTTTATTTTTTCTAAAGTTGCTTTCATTTTAGGCTTGCTGCTAACCCACAACAGCAGACCAGGGCTCTACCGAAAATTATGGATAAGTAAGAAGGAGGTGTTGAGTGCCAAGAGCTCCACCGTGCAGGTCCTGCCAGCCACAAGTGCTTCACATCAATTTTGTGTGCAAATAAACAGCCACTTAAAGCACCGATTTTCACCATAGCTCTGTTTAATTTTGTGATGTTTTTCAAGCTGTTTAACTAGCTTTGGGTTTAGGCTGCTGACAGGACCCTGCGCTGGAAACTTTGGGTTCTGCACTCATCCCAGGCCCTCAGAAAGCAAGGTTAATGTTCTCCTGGAAGAGGCAAGGGTAGAAGAGTAATAGTTGCTGACCTCTAGGTATGTTACCCACCGAAGTAAAAAGCTCCAGGCAAGGTAACAGAAATGCAAACATGACGAAATAAAAACAATACGAAAAGCAGCAAATACACACTCAAAAGCACCTTAACCCCATCGCTAAACACATAAATAACCCATTAGCCTATAACAAGAACCGGCATTTAATGCACAGCGTCCCTTTCTTCTCTTCCCTCTGCCGGGCGTCATGCGGGGGAGAATAAGTTTCTCCTTCAGCACAACTTCCAGGAGAGAGAAGGGAAGGGGCAGCGACGACGACCTCCTCCGCCAGAGCAGCCTGGTCTTCCCTTCGCCCCCTCCCTTTTCTGTTTCCGGGTCAGCGGGGTCCAGCATGGCCTTCCCTCTCTTTCCTTCCGCCCTTACTTTTCTATTTCCGGGTCAACGGGGCGCAGCATGGCGGCGACGTTCTCCTCCGCCGGGGCAGCCTGACCTTCCCTCTCTTTCCTCCCGCCCTTGCTTTTCTGTTTCCGGGTCAGCGGGGCGCAGCCTGGCGTTCCCTCTCTTTCCTCCCGCCCTTGCTTTTCTGTTTCCGGGTCAGCGGGGCGCAGCCTGGCGTTCCCTCTCTTTCCTTCCGCCCTTACTTTTCTATTTCCGGGTCAGCGGGGCGCAGCATGGCGGCGACGTTCTCCTCCGCCGGGGCAGCCTGGCGTTCCCTCTCTTCCTCCCGCCCTTGCTTTTCTGTTTCCGGGTCAGCGGGGCGCAGCCTGGCGTTCCCTCTCTTTCCTCCCGCCCTTGCTTTTCTGTTTCCGGGTCAGCGGGGCGCAGCCTGGCGTTCCCTCTCTTTCCTCCCGCCCTTGCTTTTCTGTTTCCGGGTCAGCGGGGCGCAGCATGGCGGCGACGTTCTCCTCCACCGGGGCAGCCTGGCCTTCCCGCCTTGCTTTTCCGTTTCCGGGTCAGCGGGGCGCAGCATGGCGGCGACGTTCTCCTCCGCCGGGGCAGCCTGGCCTTCCCCCTCCTTTGCTTTTCTGTTTCCGGGTCAGCGGGGCGCAGCATGGCGGCTCACAGAGACACCGTGACCGAGGGCAGAAAGTCGCCTCCGCCTCTCCCCACATGCACCCACCCCGAAAGCCCGGAGAGCCCCTTGCGGCTCGTGAAAGGTGCCCGAAAGGCAGAGAAGGGGGGAGGGCACTGCGGCTTCTTCCCATCCTGGCCTTGGGGAATTTTGCCCTTAGCCCCCCCCCCCTTTCCCTGTATAATAATAATAATAATAATAAGTAAACCCTACTCGTTCGCAGCTGCTCTTTCCCTTAGCAGCAAAGCAATTTACATTTGTGAAAACCTCAAGCACCAAGGAAGAAGAGCTGTTCACGGCTTTTCTACGAGGGATTCTCCTTACCCTTGCTATGTTTAGAATAGTTACGTTCAGGTTAGAGTCTAAATAAAAAAAAGAATAGAATATTTGCTATCATTGTGCTGCTGTCTGTGCTTCATTTATAATATGTATGTAATCATCCTTTTTGTTTCCGACTGAATGAGGTTCTTTGTTTATTTTCTCGCAGGTGGCATTTTTCTTGGTAGTGTTGCCACTGCAGGAATGCTAGCTGGTTTCCTTACAACTCTGTCCATGGTAAAGAAGAAAAACCCCAACTGGTTTAATAAGGTTTGATTAAGTTTAAGATATATTCTAATCAGTTTTTTTTTCTTGTCTTATAAATGGTGATCCTCAAATGCATTAGGTTCGTTTTTTGATTTGTTATTGTGCCTGACATCAGTAAGTGCTCCACACCTGAGATTCTTGAACAGACTGGGTCTGGACCTTGCTATGTTATGTTGGATTAGAAACTGGTAAATGTATAACCAAATTCATCTCGGGGTAGGTTCCCCAAATGAGTTTGTGTGGTACACACCATGTTAGGCATCAACTGCTCTCATAACCAGGGTGCTTGCCTCAGTATTTGCATTGTGCCAAAGAGAGCTTCCTTCTGGAGTTCCTAAGATGTAAAACAAAAAATGCCTGATACTTCACTTTCAATGCATATCCAGCATAGCTCTCTGCTTCAACGGCAGGGGGAATGAAGAAAAGATGTTTTATAGTCAGACATCTACCTCATGGACTGAATTACATAGTCTGGGTAAAACAAATAAGCATGGGTGTAGCTTGCTTGTTACCGCGGTTACTACCCCAAATTAAGCCTGACACTTCACTTAGAATACATATCCAGTGCAGCTCATTGCTTCAACAGCAGGGGGAATGAAGAAAATAGGATTTATATTCAAACAACCAACAAGGACTGAATTGCACAGGCTGGGTAAACAAGCGTGGGAGTAGCTTGCTTATTACGGTGGTTACTACCCCAAACCAATTAGCTGGATACTTCACTCAGATGCAGCTCCAGCACTGCTAACTACTGTGGTGGGGGTGGAAGGGAAATAGAACCAAAAAATTATTTAAAGGGACAAGAGTAACAGAAAAGTATGAAAAAAAAAGTGCGAAACTTGCTGGGCAGACTGGTCTTCTTCTGCGGTCATTTCTATGTATGTTATGTTTCTATGTACAGGCAACAAAAAGTAACAAATTAGACTACACAATAATAATGGGAGACTTTAATTACCAAAATTGAAGATGCAAAACGACTCCAATCTTAGGTAAGAAACCAAAACATCCACAATATGGGATCAAATACCAAAAATATTTTCAACTAGCGGTACCCCGCCACGCGTTGCAGTGGCAGAGTCAGGTTCTTTTCCCTCCCTCCCCTTGCTCATTTACCTCAGTCACTCATCCTCCTCCCCCTTGGTCACTCACCCCCCTTCCCTCCCCTGTCCCCACTCCAACTCTCTCCCCTCACACTCACCTCTCCCCTCATTCTCCCTCCCCTCACTGTCACCTTCCCCTGTCTACTGCCTACCCTTCAGATCAGAAAACTTGTCTTTCTATTTCTGTGGGAACCCCCCCAATCCCAACCCTTTAAATCAAATAACCCCCCACCCTCCTGCCCCCTCCCAAGACCTGGGAAATTAAAATTGTTGGTGCTACATGTGGTCTGTCCCTGGGCGTCTGTGCGCCTTATGTAGCCAAATAAGGGAGCGCCTAACCAAAGTTGCACTCCCAAATTTGTTTTGTGGTCTGGGGAGGGCTATTTTGGTGCGTTCCCGAGATCGTGCAAGTTTAGTGTATGTATTTGTGTGTGAACCTCCCCCTTCCCCCAAAAAACAACCCTATGAGAAAAGTTCTCTTAAACTAAGCACCCCACACTCTCCTGCCCCCCTCCCCCAGCCCTGTGAAAAACAGTAGCCCACCCCCCTGCCCCCCCGAGTTGCTGAATGAATGAAACCTGCCCCCCCCTCGTGACCCCTCCCCAAGATGTTCGCAATAAATTCATTACCACCCTCCAGACCCCCCCAAAACCTGATAAAAATGTCAGTCGGTGGAGTGGGCGTTGAGGAGCGGTCCGGGAGCGATGTATTGGCGTTGGTCCGTCGGCTGCGAGCACTGAAACGGGTTCCGACGGCCCTTTGCCCTTACTATGTCAGTGGGGAGGAGCAATGGCAGCGGTAGGTCCTCTGACATAGTAAGGACAAAGGTCCACCAGCTGCCAGTCCTGAAAATGGCGCCAAGGGGCCCTTGCCCTTACTATGTCACATGGGCTACTGCCGCCATTGGTGTCCCCGAGTGGCATAGTAAGGGAAAGGGCCATCAGTGCCATGTTGATTGCTGGCAGCCGACGGCCGTAGTGCAGGAGATGTGTCCTGGACCAGTCCTGGCCCCCGCTGGAGCCTCCCGGACTTCTGTCAGGTTTTGTGTGTGTTGTGAGAGCCTGGGAAGTAAATAAATTTGGCATGTGTGTGGGGGGTGTGAGGAGGGTGGTTTTGTGTGTGTTGGGAGGCTGTGGGAAGTAAATACATTTTGGCATGTGTGTGGGGGGTGTGAGGAGGGTGGTTTTGTGTGTGTTGGGAGGCTGTGGGAAGTAAATAAATTTGGCATGTGTGAGGAGGGTGGTGGGTGTATTTTATCTGTAAAGGAAATAGTTATCTTCCGGCGAAAAAAGTGCGTGAATGTGTTAAAATGGAAGTGAAACGTGGACCTGGACTGGCGAAATGATTAGTGTAGTGTGTGTTAGTGTAAGGTGTAACAGATGGCGCTTACGTCCAGCAGATGTCGCTGTTTTCTGGAAAAAATCTTTAAACCTATTTTACCTGTCACAGGTGTGACATATCTGTAATGTAAGGACAGAAGAACCTTCCTGTATGCGAAATGAAGGTTGTGTGCAAATTTGAAAGCAATCGGTTCAGTGGTTTCTGAGATTAGCGATTTTTTCCAAACTATTTAACATTTTTATTTATATAGAAGATTTTTCAAACTCAGATAACCAGCTCTGAAAAAGGTGTCAGCCTGACAACGTGATATGCACCACAGTGCTAAGACTGCCCAGACCTATCAATCATCCACCTTTTTAACTGTCAGCAAAAAAAAAAAAAAAATTTTAAGTCTTTTTTGAAGATATTAAAAGTAAGAAACAGTCCCGTGTTAATAGATCATAAATCCGACATGGCCGGTGCTTCACCATAGAGCTTCCTCAGGGGTATATTACATTTATAAATCCACTTTGACTGTTAACTGAAAGATAGTAGATAACATTAAATCGAAGACCATTCAAAATTTGAAATCACAAAAATATTTATCTTGTAATTGGAGGTTCTATTTTTAGTCAGACATCTCATCTCAACAGGAATTCATAAAGAAACACTGGAGCCATGGATTTCGGTTAACGGAGATTTACAAAATTGAGTGGGGTGGAATAGGTACATGGTGAACAAAATTTACCTTTTCCATTAGGACTAGGGGACACTCCATGAAGCTGGTAGCACATTTAAAACAAACCATAAAAGATATTTTTTCACTCTGCATCATTAATTGCCAGTGGATGTGGTGAAAGTAGTTAGTGTAGCAGGGTTCAAAAAGGGTTTGGACAAATTTACTGGAGGAAAGGTCCATTAGCCATGTAGACTTGGGGAAAGCCACTGCTTATGCCTGGTTATAAAGGGTTGACTCTATTCTTTGGGATCCTGACAGCTATCTGTGACCTGGATTGGCCACTGTCGGAGCCAGGATGCGGTGCTTGATGGACTTTCGGTCTAACCCAATATGACATTTCTCATGCTATTATTTTCTTACATCCGTGCGCGTGTAAGTTCTTTTTAATCAGGTCTTCGCTGTAAGTTCATTATTAGAAGATGGCCAATGGGATGCTATAGAGATCGATGTTGGGGTCAGTTTTCTTCAGTGGGTTTTTTTTTTTTTGTAAATTGTTGCCAGAAGAAACAGTTAAGACATCTTGATGTTTAAAAGAGGTTTGCACAAGTTCCTGGAAGCAAAAATCCATAAACCGTTATTAGCCAGTTAGATGTGGGAAAGCCATTGCTTGTCCCTGGGAGTGAGCAACAAGAAATACATCTACCGGATACTTGTGACATGACCTGGCCACTGTTGGAAACAAGATGCTGGGCTGATGGACCTTGGTCTGATCCAGCATGTCATATCTTATGTTCTTATGCGACGCTGCAAAAAAGCTAGAAGAGAAGGTACTTTACTGGTCACATTAACAATTATTTATTTAAAATCATTTTTATACTGCTTTCCCAATATAACTGATCTAAGTGATGAACATCAAATGCAGATTCCCTGTACGTACCCGGATTAGTCCAGACCATGGGTTGAGCCTCCTGTCCAGCAGATGGAGACAGACCAAAACTGAAAGGGGTATCCTATATCAGGACAGAGCCTACCCTGCAGCCCTTCAGTATTTGCTGTCTCCAGCAGATGCGACAGCTCACCCTGCGGTTTCCTGATCTTTCTTAGTAGCCCTCTCTCGGCGGGTTTTCTCCTTCATTTCTTTTTCCAGATCAAGCAAGTACTTCATTGTGGATCCATCAACACTGTGGATCCATCAAGTCTAGAGCACGTGAATGAAGAAGGGGTGGCTCGCAGGAATGAAGGCTACTGCCTGGAGATAATACCCTTATTCAATATACATACACACGGTTAATGCGACTCCAACGTTGCTCTAAGCTTCAACAGTAAGAGGAAATATGGAAAAAAAAAAAGGATTTGCATTCACAAAAAAGCGGGGTGTAGCTTGCTTGTTACGGCGGTTACTACCCCAAACCAAATGTGCCTGATACTTCACTTTCAATGCACATCCAGCATAGCTCTCTGCTTCAATGGCAGGGGAGAAAGTCTGATACTTCACTTCCAACGCATATCCAGCATAGCTCTCTGCTTCAACGGCAGGGGAGAAAGTCTGATACTTCACTTTCAACGCATATCCAGCATAGCTCTCTGCTTCAACGGCAGGGGAGAAAGTCTGATACTTCACTTTCAACGCATATCCAGCATAGCTCTCTGCTTCAACGGCAGGGGAGAAAGTCTGAGTCTTCACTTTCAAAGCATAGCTCCCTGCTTCAACAGCAGGGGAGAAAGACTGATACTTCACGCACATCCAGCATAGCTCTCTGCTTCAACGGCAGGGGAGAAAGTCTGATACTTCACGCATATCCAGCATAGCTCTCTGCTTCAACGGCAGGGGAGAAAGACTGATACTTCACGCATATCCAGCATAGCTCTCTGCTTCAACGGCAGGGGAGAAAGTCTGAGTCTTCACTTTCAAAGCATAGCTCCCTGCTTCAACAGCAGGGGAGAAAGACTGATACTTCACGCATATCCAGCATAGCTCTCTGCTTCAACGGCAGGGGCAATGTAGAAAAGAGGATCTATATATAAACAACCAACAAGGGCTGAATTACATAGTTGAGTAAACAAAAGCATGGGTGTAGCTTGCTTATTGAGGCGGTTACTATCCCTAACTAAGCTACATATTCAATTATTTTTATTTTATTTATTTATTTAAACACTTTTCTATACCGCCGCTAAGTTAGGTACCATCGCAACGGTTTACAATCAGGCACAAAATAATGTATGTATAGGTAGGTTATCGTACATTCTAACAGGTGCCAACTAAGTACGGTTACAAACTCAATAATAAAATCAATTAGATGCAGTTCCAACACTGCTCTCTACATTAATGGTGGGGGTGGAAGGTACTAAGAGCCAAGCATAACAAGTAAGAGGAAAAAAAAAAGTGCATAGCTTGCTGGGCAGACTGGATGGGCCGTTTGGTCTTCTTCTGCTGTCATTTCTATGTTTGTTTCATTGTCTTTTATTTACAAAAAAAAAAAAAAAGATTTGCCACAGGAGACAGCGCTGTCTCCTCGCTCTTGCGGGGCATAGGGGGGCTTGCCCCTTGCGTTCCGTAGCCTAGGCCCCTTTCCCGGTGATCCGCAGGTGGGGTGAAACTGGTGGTCCAGTCACTCCCCCCCCTTACCTGGCTGCCGTGCTCCGGGACGTCTCTTCCCCAGCTGTGCCCCTAAGGATGTGCCATTCCCCTATTTAAAGTACTACAAAAAAAAAAAAAAGTGGTGTACTTGTGCATTGGGCATTCTTTTCTACCTTCTGCCAGCAGCCGAGGTTTTTTATCTGGAGGAGCGTGCAGGGTTTGATCCGCTGCCTCCACTCCTCCCGGCAGCACAGCCCAGCTCAGCTGATTTTCTTCCTGCTCGTGGCTTCTCTCCTCAGAGGATGCCGCGATAGCAATGCTGCCTCGTGTGTGGGGAGCCTTCATCACGCGAGGGACTTTGCTCTAGGTGTCTGCCGGGTGGAGAAGGTCCCTCCCCGGCTGCGGCAAAAAATCAAGCCCGCGGACGCTCCTCACACCGCACGGCTAGGCCGTTCCCGGGTCGGCAAACCGTGGGAACTGCGGCCATCTTGGGAGTTTCGGCAACCCCCGATTCGGGGGTGCAGGGGTGAGGATTCAATTTTGGCGGTGCCCCCTCCCCTCCAGCAGGTCCAGGCCATGTTTTACTTCAGGCCCCTCTGGTAGCTCCGGTTCAGGATGCGGAGCTGACGGAGACGCGCTCCCCCCCCTTCTGGAGGGGGATGACCCCTGGGTGCTACAGCTTTTTCACCGGGAGTATCTGGAGCCCCTCATTCCCTTCGTCTTCAAGAGTTAGGGATCGAGGGGCCCCCAGCAAATTCTCTTACGGCCACTCTGCCTGTGCATTTGGCCCTGGTCCTGGCGGGACTCTGGGCTCCAGCCTGCGCTTTTCCCTTCCATCCTATGCACAAGTTGCTGCGCCTTCGGGAATGGGAGGCTCTGGAAGCGGGGCTTCGCATCGGGAGAGCCATGGACAAGCTCTATCCTCTATCCATAAGCATTGTCAAGGTAAGCGTAAAACATTGATCAGACAGGCCTTAAACCACAATGGTATTGGCTGGAAACATTTCAAGAAACTTAGGTGCCAAGCAAAACTTTTTAGGAGCTGAGAAACTCCATCCCACCCTGCCCAATTTTTTGTTTTGGTATTTTTACTGTTTTTCCAAATTTTTCCAATTTTTCTCTGTATTTTGTATTTTTTCTTAGTTTTCTCGTGTTTTGATTTGCTTTTTTAACTTTTTTGCATTTTGCCGTTATCCTCCCTTCCCCCATCTCTTTCCTCTCACCCCTACAGTTCTGTCTGTTTGCCTCCCCAACCTCAGTTCTTATTTCCCCCCAGCAGGCAAGCTCTCTGATCTTTCTCCCTGGGCAAGGACCTGGCCTCAGCAGGATCTCCTCCTGGGCTGGGTCCTGAGGGTGAGCAGCTCCCCACCTGGGCATTCCTGCAGCTCGCTCTCTTCTGAGCTTGCAGTGCCGCCATCGCACCAAGACGCAACAGCCTAACCATATTTGTCTTCCCTGATTGGGCAGCCAGTGGGCCCCTCCTGGGGAGCCCGCCCCCCTAGTTTTACTCCTCCTTGCTCCAGGATATACCTATTTATGTCCCCGTCCCTTGGAGCTTGAAAACTCCTGCCTGCCCAAGGTGTCTCTTTCCATCAGCTTCCATCCTCCCCTCTCTTGTCGTCCATCTTCCTCCCCTTCCCCTACGGCCTGATCCAGCCCAATCCCACGGGCAGGAGAGCACCACTCTAAACGCCACCTCCTGCCACAAATGCTTTTCTCTCCCATGCACTTAGCTGTTTGATGCATTTATGGATTAATGGTTTCATGAGCAAACGTTGGTGGGGGTCTGTTCCTTTACAAATATTATTGTAGTTACCTTCACAAGCTCATGCTCCATTTGGATCAGCCAGTCCTTTATCTTTCTTGTCCTTGAAAGTTTGAGATTGGTGGAAATCCTTATTAAGTACTCTCACTCATCCATAAATCAATACCCAACCAAGAGATGCAATGGTTTTCTGATCAGTTTATTTTCTGCACATCTAACAGACCAATAAGAAATATCCACCAAGCTAAACTAGCCTCTCATCCACTCAAACACATCAAACACTTGTCCACAAGAGACCGTTCTTTCTCCATAGCTGGTATCAACATCTGGAACAATATGCCCTTGGACTTGCGTCTCGAATCCTGCCATAAAACTTTCAAACAAAACCTCAAAACCTGGTTGTTTGAACAAGCCTTCACTCAATGATCATTGACTAATCTGAAATGTAGTTTTCCTGTTTAATTTTTCACCAGCTCCCTGTTCAACTTCACTCCCCATGGTTGTTTCAATCTACTAATTGCTCTGTTCTCCATTTTCTCCTTCTCTCCCTATGTGCAATACCTGTGACTTGACATTAACTTGACACTGGATCAGGCCTTTAACAGGTTAATGGCATTTTTTTTTCTCCCCTGCTTCGTTGTTGAAATAGAATATGCATTGGTTTTATAGTTAAAGGAGTTATAGTATGTACTCCTGAAACCCGTTATTTATGTAAACCCTGTTGCTGTTATTTGTTTACTTCCTGTATAATCTGTTGTATGTAAAGCCTGTTGCTAATTTATTGTTTACTGTAAACCGAGGTGATGTATATCTATACGTACCGCGGTATATAAGAATCTCTAAATAAATAAATAAATAATTGTTGAGAAGGATTTCTCCATTGACATGGATTGCTTATAAGAAATCTTTTCCACAGGGTTTGAGTTCTTCAGAAAAGGGAGCAACTAGGCCTATGCCATTTGGGCACATCTGGTCACAGGGATGGTTTGTCGCCTTTACAGGTTTAATGAATATATTTTCTCTTATGGCTAAAGAGAGATTTTATCATCTTAAGGAACAGTGTTATTTCTCGGGTAAAAGGGTTTGATTGACCTTATGAAAGGGAAATCCTTTTTTGAGGGTTTGTGTTCTGCTCTTCAGACTTGTAAGGGTCCTATTCTTAAGCTTTATTCTATTTTGCTTAAAGAGCTGTCTGTTTAACCCATGCATAATCTGGCTTGGGGGAAATTCAGGAGGAGGGCTGGGTGCTCTGCTTTATGGACATTAAGAAGAGATCTGTTTGAGAATGGGCAGCTGACACCAGAGCAGTAGCTCGGGAACTGTCCTGGAGTGGAGGATGTATGCTGGAGACGGTGTGGGAGCAGAGACTCTCTTTTTTCATATATGGTGGCAATGTTCATAGATACAGATTCATTAGGATAAAGTGATTTTGCTAATTATTGAAATAACAGGGAGCACAATACACAAGGATCCTAAATTGTTCTTCTTAGGCAATATTGATTCTAATTTGGATATCACTACGAAAAAATGGCTGTTTGTAAATAATTCTAGCGACTAGATGTGAAATAGCTGTACCCTGGCAAAAGTCTATGCCTTCAGGGGTGGCATCTTCTACAGTATCAGGTAGGAAAAGTTTGTTTCTTGTGTCATTTAGCAGTGATTAAAAATGAGACTCTTGCTACATTTCAAGCAATTAGGAAGCTATTCAAGCTATGGAGTGCTGCAGGCTCTTAATTATGCATAAGGAATAAAAGTGCATTTTTGTATTTTCTGGCTCTCTCCCTCGTTCCTGTAGGGTATATTTGATGGGAGGGGTGGTAAATAATCTACACATTTGGTTTGCACTTTAATTGTGCATTGCTAATTTTATGGAAGAATTGGCTGTATTGCTGAAATTGGTTTAATAAATATTTCAGCAAAAATGCTAATGATGATGATAAAAGTATAATAAAACTGAGTGAAAAATCTGAATTTGCACTCTTGTGACTTCAGACCAAGAAGTAGCACTAGAGATGAAAGCTGATTTTACTAGGATATCCCCCATCCCTATCTATTTAAGCCTACTTGCTCCTTTCTCTCTTTCTTTACATTTCACTGCATATTAGTCACACCAGATAGGCTTGTGTTCAGAACAATTCTTGAGCTGTGTAAAGAGTTAAGTACCTTTAAATATTCTGCCTGGGGTATTTTTTTTTCTCATGCTGTAAAAAAGAAAAATCAAGTAGCTCTGAGAATATTTAACAATACTGCAGAGATGTATTCCTGCAAAGATTTATTCCTGCGCATAATTGTTTACATATCTCTGAATTCTAATTAGTCGTATCCTCTGCTAAATCACACACACAGTCATCCATATCAGTTAAATGTGTTGTAGAAAGTCCTAAAAATTGCCTTATATCAGTTTCCTAAGCCAAGCCTGAATGTTGCTGAAAATTCCTGTTTGTCCTCCGGATGGGTAGAACTGGCGCTGCATTGGTATGGGTTAACGTCTTCACCTCGGGCTTGCTTTTCAACGCCGTTTTTAACCTTTTATCTCAGGGTGTCACTGCCACAGCTGCGTTACCAGAGAGCGGGTCATCCCTTGCCTTGCGTGCCTTGGGCTGGGGCTCATTCTACGCGTGGGGTGGAGTTGGACTCCTCAGCCTGGCAGCCTGGAAAGCTCTGGGAGTTCACAGCGTGAGTATCCATAGGAGTGGAAGGGGACGTGAGCTCAACTGAGACATTGGTTATGGAGGCAATTTTCAAACTGTTCACATTGGGACAAAGATTGCATGTGATCCTTATCTACGGGCTTGGAATCAATTTTCAAACTGTTCACATTGGGACAAAGATTGCATGTGATCCTTATCTACGGGCTTGGAATCAATTTTCAAAGCAAAATTCCAAACATACGTTCGCTTTGAAAACTGACAGCGGTAGAAATTACACATGGTCTCTTGCACCTGTTTTTTGTGCAGGTAGAATTTTGTTGGAAAAGTATACACGAAAATGTTAACTACATGTGTACGTCTTCTCTGCTCCCACCCAAACCTAAACTCACCCCGTGCAGCTAAAAGTCATGCACTCTACTCGCTTTCCACCATGTTGAGGGTGAGCAATTCTCAGCCGATTTACACAGATACAACGCACTTTACCAGTGTAAATCATTTTGAAAATTGGCCTCTTAGTCCACTCTCCCAGATAAATATTTGTCTAATCTGCCGTTAACCCCCACCCTCCCACTACTACTACTACCACCTGGGATGGAGCTGTGTTATTTCTTCGTTGACAAGCAAGGCTAATTAGCCATGACACATTGGTGACGTCATCTGATGAATGGACCCTTCTCTCTTGGCTCTCAGATCATTTGCACTACTGCACGTGCAGAAATTCTCGCACAGGCATTGCCTCACGAGCCTCTCAGTTTTTTTTTTTCGTCCGAGCATCAGCAGGGACGAGTACCCTCACTCTTTTTTGTTTGTTTGTTTTTTAAGCGATACCTCTTGGTCTCGTCAGTTTTCTAACTTTTTTTTCAATTACCACATTGCCTATCTGGCTCAGCAGCCCCCAAATAGCGCTTCAGTGCTTTTAAAAAAAACAAAACCAGAAACAAGTTCTTCACAGAAAGTGATGGGTGCTAAGAAGCCCTCCATCAGTGGCTTCAAGGATGTAGTGTTTGGTAAGGTGATGTCCATCACTGATGGACAGGACACTTGTTATCTGTGCCTAGGACCTGACCATGACCAATCCACCTGCTACTACTGTAGCTGGATGTCTCTGTGTTCGGAAGTCCTGTGCAAGTCTCTGAAGAGCCTTAGCCATTCCTCTTCCTGGAGCAGAGTCTCTTCTAGCTCCCCAGATGCCGAGTTGACCAGGAGCTCCTCAAGGAGACTTCCCCATTGTTGAAGCAGATTTGGGGCCCCTCCATTTTATCGGGGTCAAGTAAGTAGCAAAAGCGCCATTCTTCACATGTACTATGGGAGGGCTTCCCAAACCTGTCCTGAGAACCACGCAGCCAGTCGGGTTTTCAGGATATCCACAGTGAATATGCTGGAGATAAATTTGCATACCATGGAGACTCAGTATATCCAGATTTATGTCGGGCATTTTCATTGTGGATATCCTGAAAACCCAGCTGGCTGTGGGGTCCTCAGGATAGGTTTGGCTTGGGGCCAATAAAAAGAAAAAGTACCATGCTTTTGCACTGGCAGCGCAGTGAGCGCATGAAGCACTGGCACCATTGATGAATCATTCACTGGCGCATCGAGCTCCAGGCAATCGATGCATCGAGCCTCAGCACCAACAATGCAACCTCCCTTGATGCCTCAGAGTGCGGACACACTGGGCCTTAGTGCTGCCGATGCAGCTATTCCTTAAATCACCAGTCCCTTCGACCCACTCAGGGAGGATGGCAGGTGCAGAGGGAGATATTCTTATCTCCTCCTGTTTCAAGGACGACTTCACCATTGAGGCTGCTTGAGTAAGGCCTTTGTCGAGAGACACCATATCCCATCTGCTCAGTGGTGCCATTAATTTCTAACTGCCCCCCTCCTTCAGGACAATTATTGCAAAGGGTATGGCAGCCCTTGGACCAAGAGATGGAGTTCTTGAAGATTTTCTTTATCTCCCTGGTAGCTAAGGACAAGGATGGCACTCTCCAACCTCTCTTTTCCAGATTATCAAATTTACTCCTTCAAGAAGAGATTCCCTCTTGCCCCTGACCCCTGGGATACCCCATCGGAACTTGATGAGGAGGCTGAGTCCTTGCCACGTTCTTGCAGCAGAGTCCAGCCAGTCGGAAATCTTCCCCCGAAGCAACCAAGGACATCACCTCAGTCGCTTACATCATCACTGGAGCCTTGAGACAGTGCCCCTTCACCTCTCGGATTAGAGGAAGTATTTACAGGAATCCCCCTCTGAACTCCTACCTGAGCCTTTGGTACTCCTCAGGACCTTTCCTATTCTAGATTTCTTAGTACATTGGATAATGGATAAGAACCCTTGCACGGAAGTCTTTGGCCTTCTCCAGATTCTAGTCATTCCGGCGGAGCTGGCAGCCATTCCAATCCATTCAGTCCTGTAAACCAAATGTGGGAGAATTCTATTTCCTCCAATCCAGTAGTCAGAAAATTAGACCTAAAGTATAGAATTTAGAAAACTCTGGGTTTTGGAGTGCTATAGCTACCTCACCAATCAGTCATGATGAAGTCGGTACTAAAGTGAGTAAAGAAAATAAGAATATTTTCATGTAGATAAGCAGCTGAATTACCCATGCTGTATGGGTAAGTCCTTGCCTCTAGGTGGCGGAGCTCTCAAAGTCCATCAAAGATTTTTAGCTAAGTACTCCCACCCTCCTGTATCCTGACAGGATTACCTCAGGCTTCTCAGTCTGATTTTTTTCCAAGCAACGGTGTGCGCGGAGCTCTCTCTCCTTCTCCTCTCTTATTTAAAATTATAACATCTATAGGGAAAAGGAAACAAAGAACATAAAGTTAAACAAAATAAAATAATAATATATAAAGAGAAAAAGAAAGGAAAAGAGGTTTTTTCTCAGCAGCCTGCCCTCACGAGATAGTACAAACATCTCTGGGCACCCCTTCCCCCTTTTGGACGTTCACAGACTCGACTGCCTCCTCTGTTAATCCCTGGTTCCTGGGCGAGCACCGAGTAGATGCCGGGTAGATGAGGGGCACAAGTACACCAATTCTGGGCTGCCTACCGGGCGACTGATAAGGACCCAGCCAACCTTCGGCTTCTGAAGCGCCGACACGGGGGTGCGGACCCAGGATTCAGGCTCCCAAAAACCCCACCAGAGCGCCAACTTTTCGGAACGGTCGCCTGTGCATCTAGATGAGCGCCGGCGTGCCGAGGCGTCCAAGCGGCCGCCGACACATCAACCCCGGCGTGCTGATGAGTCGACGTGACGCCGGCACGCTGAGGCATCGACACAGATGCAGGAAAGCAAATGCAAGCGCCGGAGTGACAACACGTAGGCGCCAACACATCAAGTGCCGCCTGTGGACCGACGCAATCGCTGAGGCAACGGCACATCGATGCGACCGCCGACACATGGTCATCACCATGGCCGCCGCCGCTGCCAGAGCACCTTACTGGGAGCAAAACCACTGCTATCGGTGCAAACTGCCGACGCGCCGACCCTTCAGCATAGCACCCGGCACGCCACCAGCTGGAGCACCAATGCAAAAAAACCCAAACAAAAACAAGGCTGCCCACCCGCCGCCAAGTCGATGCGGGCTCCAAACATCGAACCTTAAACAGACTTGCCAAGGCATCGGTGTAAAAATAAAAAAAAAAAAAAAAAAGTGGCCCAACACACGACCTGATGGTGGGCGCAAGGCTCACCGGGCACTACAGGCTATGAATGCGGGCAACAGACGAGCCAGAATTGGGTGCGTATGCCCAGCGTGACTTACGCCTATCAAACACCTACTAACACTAAGGCGTTGGTAAAAAAAAACCAAACCATAAATAAATAAATAAAATAATTAATAATATATACTTCCACGTACGTGGTTACTAGACATCTAAGACATTTGGAGGTTCTTGCTGGTCCAATAACCTACCATAACTCCCAATGGACGACATTACGGAAAGACTGACTCCCTTGTTGGATCCTCGAACCTTCTTTTACTACTTCGACTGGAAGTGCAACTAAAGTTTCCTGTTTTTCCATACTGATGTTCATCTTCCCCCTCATTCTGGGGTAGTGGCGTTGACAAGGCACACCTCTCATGCTCCATAATCTGTTCCACTGCACCGCCAACTAAGTATAGCTTACTGGACGATAAAAATACCCCCAAAAACAATAACTACAAATAACACGAGGTAACGTCTTTCTTTGGAAAGGTTCTCAGACCTATGCTATCCACCACAATTTGCATCGTATATTACCACTTGACAGGCTCTAAGAACCATAATTTCTAAGACGCCTTGTCTCATTACCTACAGCTCGCGCTCAGTGGAAGCACTTCCTGAACTCCGTTGGTTTCTCCGTAGCTTGGAAGTCTCTTTATGACTTCAGCGAACACCTTGACAGCCAACCACCTTCCATGGTTCAATTCTAGTGTCATATAACATGGAGTGTAACAACAACTGGGCACATTACCATCCCATCCAGATGATTTTCTCGGAAATCAGTTCACCAATACGGCACAAAGCCTCGGGATTAGACATAATCCCTTCGTACCTACTCCCAGCATCTTATCACGACGTCCACATTCATCTTCGGCCCTCTACCAAGTTTAAAAAAAAATAATAATTTTTTTATAAGGGGCAAATAACCTTCAGAACTTACTCCGCTTATAAGCACCGTTTTTTCAACCAGCGAGGCAACAAGCTGATCAGCAACACAAACCACTTCAGATTGCTGGGACGCCTAGTCAGCCGAGGCATCCTAAGAATCCTCAACCTCCAAACTCCAGTCGGGTTTTTTTCAGTAAACATAAGCCTGCCCTCATTACCTCGGGGATACAGTTGCCTACTTATTCCCCATCTCTAGTCTCATTGCACTGAATCAATCAGCTTTATCAGTTATATTAATACTACTACCTACGGAATGCCTTCTCAAAACCCATCCTTCATCGCGGGGCTCGCACTGCCTTTCAAACAGGCACATTCTTACATATCAAGGCACCCCAATACCTAGTGTTACCTAGGTTTTTCTCCAGTTGGGAAACCATTCTGCGAAACAGGATTTTCCATGCGGCCTACTTCTTACCACTGGGTTCACCAGTGACTGGATAAACATAGTGCTGCACCATTTGTCAGAGGGACTACGTTTTTTTCCCTATTTAAACAATAGTTTCCTAATGTCATCCATCCTAAGGCTTCCAAACGGCAACCTTTACAAACGATTCTTGCCTAATCAATCTAGGACTCCAATCCACTAAAAAAAAAAAAAAAAAAAGGAAGCAGGACCGGAAGGTTCACCTTGCAGTTTATTCACATTGCAATTCATCGAACCCTGCATCACAAGGTTCACGACAAGGCTTTCTACCTCACCCGAGAGCTTTAACTCTCTCAACCTGTTCTACAACTCTACTTCACAGTACTATAGTGCCAATTTTACAGACATAACTGTTCTGGGACATGTAGGGTACCCACCCTCACAGTTCCCCCTACGTGCCTACATATCTAAAGCCTGCGATGCAGCCTCAGGCACCATTGGAATCCATTTCTACATTTCTTGTCCTCACATTTCTTGGTCTGCAAAAAACCCCCCAAAAACCAGGAATGGACTCATAATGGTAGCTTCTTCCGTTGACATCTTGAGCGAGCTCATCCTTGACTACCCTCTGACACCAGGCAGCCTCACCTCAACATCTGTACGAATTCTAGACACAATTTCTATCGACTTCGTACAAACATATGCCTCAAGATTCCCTACAAGGGTATGAGAGTCAGGATTCACATTAATCCGTCTTGCATTGTGTAAAAAAAAAATAAAAAATTAAATAAATACACAGAGCAGAGTATCTGGTTCCTGGAACCTCTACGAAGTGACAATTCAGAGACTGGATCACGCTCAACGAATATCCATCTCACTTCCATAAATTATCTGCTCGATATGGTCGATTTCAGGCCAGACAAACTCAACAACATTTTCACTCCTGCAAACGGGGATCGAACAGAGGTAACTCCAAACATACTCTCACTAAGATTTCTCACTAATAAGGGTCTCGTGCAGTCCTGTACACAGATAACGGAGAGCTTTTTTTGATTTCTCTGAGCTCACTCAAACTCCAGGCACCTTTCTCATCAATTGGTCACTACGCATATTTATGCATTTCTTTGACTACTTCAACTCATCTCTTGATCACTCCAGAGATGCAAAAAAGACAGGATGATTCTGCCATATCGCACATAGGCATGCAACCAAGCGTATCTATGCCTTATCGAACCAACATAAACAAAAACATCCATAGTACGGTTACCTATGACTCCTTTCAATCCGCGACCTAATACTCCGGGACGCAGCTCCTAGTTTCTTCACTTGACCGAGGAAACATTCTTTCCATGCCTTCCTACACCTTAGGGCGTGGACATTGATGAACTCGTTTATCTATGTTTTTTTCTCCTTTCCTCGGAACAAATCTCCATCACTTTCAATTATCAGGAAGATTGTACCGCTGTGCTTCTGAGGGTGCATCAACAGGTATAGCCCTTCACTGGCCCACCTGACTGTCTTTTGTTTCTACCTCCATCTCGCTGCAGCAAGGGCAATGCAAATCCTCACTATGAGTTCTCGTAAGCACCATTACATCTTATTACCTTTATATAAAGGAACTACCACTTTCATGTTACTCATTGGTATACCTCTTCATGTAGGGCCTATTAAGCCTACGTCCACTTTACAAAACCACCGGTGCCGTGGCATATTAACATGAATCTCAAACAACTAATGCTGTTCTTCCTTGCACCTCTACACACTTGTCACCTTCGCTTCTCGCTTAACAGGTGTTTCTTTCCTATTCGCTTTCAATCCTACAAGAAGATCACGTGATTTAAAACCCCTTTCTCTTCCATTTCACCACAGCAATGTAATCCTGCACACTTACCCGGAGTTATACTATCGGTAATGTCCCGTTTTTCTGCATTACCCTAGCCATCACCTACTCCATGTTCCATCCACACCTCTTACAATTAACAATAAGGAGAGGTTGTCACGCCTTGATTGTAATCGTGTACTACCATACTATATGTGCACTCTGTCACCCAATCGACTTCACAACACACAAGAGCGTTCAGTGACGATGACAACTTCATCCAAGGCGATCTCCATTTATATCCATTTAGCGATAATGGACAATCGCAAACGCTTTATGCAATCCTAAAGACACAGCAGATACATGTGATAACAACCTGGATTGCCTCTCTGTCTATAAAGTACTTCTTATAGACATCTATGAAGAGGCGACACAATCACCGCTACACATTTCACATCCCACCAGTGTTTTCCAAACAGCCAGTGGATAAGCCTTTGCAACAGACTATCTTACAGAAGCGCAAAATTCTAAACAGATACAGCCTTCATAGGAACTGTCCGCCTCTATTTTCGTATTGAAAAAAAAAAAATTAATTGACACATATTGTTGCTCAATACGTCAGTTGGGGACTCCCATACAGCATGGCTAATTCAGCTGCTTATTTACGTGAAAAGATCAAGTTTTCTTACCGTAAACAGTGTTTTCCATAGATAGATGAATTATCCATGCTGACCCGCCCACCTTCCCGGACAGTTCTAGCACACCTACCTTGCTTTGATATTGACTGAGGAGCCTGAGGTAATCCTGTCAGGATACAGGAGGGAGGGAGGGAGTACCTAGCTAAAAGTGTTTGATAGACTTTGAGAGCTCCGCCACCTAGTGGCATGGAGGACGTACCCATACAGCATGGCTAATTCATCTATCTACGGAAAACACCGTTTAAGGTAAGCAAACTTGCTCTTCTCCAACACTGCACGAGGGAAAGATCCCACACAGCTGGAAAACTTTGAGGGGAAAAAAGTGTTCCAGAGTTCATGCTTAACACTTTCATTTCCATGCAACAGTTCTGTATGTTGCAGTTGAGGACAACCCTCCTTTAAACCATATTATTCAAAGCTTTTGATACAATAGTCTATCTCTATTGGAGCATTCCAATGGCTAACTTAAGAGTCAGCAGTTTGTGCAATGATTTCTGTGATAAACTAGTGGATGTTCCCTGCCTAGGAGATCATCATCTTATCGGAGACAATCTCAGAGAAACAGTTGCTCAAATCAAGAAGCAATATAAGAACATGCCATACTGGGTCAGACCAAGGGTCCATCAAGCCCAGCGTCCTGTTTCCAACAGAGGCCAAACCAGGCCACAAGAACCTGGCAAGTACCCAAACACTAAGAAGATCCCATGCTACTGATGCAATTAATAGCAGTGGCTAATTCCCTAAGTAAACTTGATTAATAGCAATTAATGGACTTCTCCTCCAAGAACTTATCCATTCCTTTTTTAAACCCAGTTACACTATGCACTAACCACATCCTCTGGCAACAAATTCCAGAGCTTATTTGTGCTTTGAGTGAAAAAGAATTTTCTCTGATTACTTTTAAATGTGCTACTTGCTAACTTAGCTCTAAAATCGACTGAGGGACTCATGAGGCAATACCCACATGGGAACTCCAGCACATTCTCGGTAGAGCAAAAGATCTATGAGCTAAGAGAAGAGTCCATTTGGCACAATAGAATGATGTCACTCATGTGTCATGGTTAATTTGTCCTGCTGTAAGAACACCATTTATGGTAAGCAAACTTGCTTTTCTTTTGTAATAGCAGTGCGTAGAATTGGCATGTACAGTTATTAAAGTAATGCATGGTTGCTGACAAAGTTTCTCCAATGGCTGCTGGCTACTTAGCTTTCCGATATCTATAGAAGCCATAATTTGGAAAACCAGAAGTGTCACATGACTCCAAATTTTAAGTGATTGCCACTGAGATAGTATGAAATGTAAAATGTAGTCTTTCCAGTATTTTCCATCTGCCTTTCCACTACTGAAACCTTCCATGTTTTATGGTAATGCATGCTAGATTGAAAGATGGGCATAAATCCGTGCTAGACCCTATTCATACTTAATGCAATTTTAGTTGAATGCGTTGTTAAGCAACCCGTGGTTCTTCTGGGAATGTTAATCGTTAAACCACACTTGCCCTTGTAATCCTGCAGCACTTCCTTAGCGTGTGCTGTACATTATCCCTACCTTCCATGAAGAGGAAATGAGAATTACCTGAACAGTTTTATCCTTTCACTGTTTAAGTAAGATCTGTGCAAAATAAACTCAGAGGGCCTAATTTTAAAAAGCATTTACACGCTTAAAAGAGACTTTTACACATGTAAATGCACTTTACCTATGTAAGTGGGCTTTTGAAAATTGCTACGGTATATGCCATTGAATTGTCCATAGGATTTAAGCGCATAAGTCTACTTTAGACGGGTAAATGGCTTTTGAAAATTGCTACAAACGTATGTAACGTTTACACCTGCAGATCCTTTTGGAAATTATCCCCAAAGTGCAGTGAATACATCAATAAATGGTTGACTTTGTCACTTCTACTTGGTGAAAAGATAACCCAGTCTTGTACTATACTGTAACTTGGTGCAGTTTGTTTCAGCTTACTCTGAATGTTGCATTCATCCTTAGGATATTGTTTTCAATCTCACATAAAAGTATTTTTACATTTATTTTTCTCATATTTTAAAGCAGTATCTCAATATAGCAGACAAGAACATCACAGATGTGCTGAAAATTAACACCTGGGAATGAATACAGTAGTTAGCAGCAGAAAAAACATTTTCAGATGTTTATTTTGTGTATTCAGTTATAGAAGTAAGGGGGGGAGGGGTGGAGGCTGAGCAGATGATAACCATGGAACATTAAAACAGATGCAACCAAAAGACATAGTTATGAACTGTATTTTATTTCTAGAGAGGCTCTTAGAAACATGAGGGCAGCAAAAGACTGTATGGCTCACATACCCTGCCTATCCACTCAACTAATTTCACTTTATAAATCTTTTCCCTCCCTCAGAGATCCCCTGTGTTTATCACATACCTTCTTAAATTCAGATACTGTTTTGTTTTTTGCCCCTGAGGCTGTTCCGGGCATCCATTACCTGCTCTGTAAAGAAATATTTCTTAAGATTAATCCTGAGTCTACCCCCTTTCACCCTCATCCAATAACTCCTAGAGCCTCCTATCCTTTGAAAGAGGCTCGCCCCCTTTGTATGGAAACTTTGAAGGTATTTAAATCTATTCTCATATCTCCCCTATCTTGCCTTTCCTCTAAGGTGTACATGTTTAGATCTTTGTCTGTCCCTATATGCTTTAGAACAGCGCTTCTCAACCGGTGTGTCACAACACACCAGTGTGTCGCCAAGCACCGGCAGGTGTGTCGCGTGCTCCTGATCTCTCCTGCTGCTCTTCCTTCCCTGCTGCCGTTGCCACCGGGCTATCAGTACGTTCAAACCCAGTGGGAACGTCAGCGGTGCTATAAGAAGCTGTGGCACCTGCGGCTGGCCTTTTCTTCTTCCCGTGGGAGTTTGAAGCCTGTGTGTGTGTATGCATGAGAGAGATCAGGTGACTGGTGTGTGTTTGTATGTGTGTGAGAGAGAGAGAAAGTGATTGTGGGAATGAGAAGCCTGTGCATGTGGAGAGAACAAGCATGGGAAAACAGAACTAGCAAGCAGCTATAGATCCCCACACAGAAATAATTGTAAAACTATACTAATAAGCAGAATAAATGTTTCAAAACAGCTATGAACAGAATAACATCCAACAATTAAAAACTCATAAATACTATTAAACATTCTCCAAACACCAATAAAATATTTCAAAAAAGCAGACACATCACATAATATTAAATAATTAAAATGGCAGTCAATCAAGAAAAATAAACTTAAAAAGCCACCTTAAAAAGCATTTACACGCTTAAAAGAGACTTTTACACATGTAAATGCACTTTACCTATGTAAGTGGGCTTTTGAAAATTGCTACGGTATATGCCATTGAATTGTCCATAGGATTTAAGCGCATAAGTCTACTTTAGACGGGTAAATGGCTTTTGAAAATTGCTACAAACGTATGTAACGTTTACACCTGCAGATCCTTTTGGAAATTATCCCCAAAGTGCAGTGAATACATCAATAAATGGTTGACTTTGTCACTTCTACTTGGTGAAAAGATAACCCAGTCTTGTACTATACTGTAACTTGGTGCAGTTTGTTTCAGCTTAGTCTGAATGTTGCATTCATCCTTAGGATATTGTTTTCAATCTCACATAAAAGTATTTTTACATTTATTTTTCTCATATTTTAAAGCAGTATCTCAATATAGCAGACAAGAACATCACAGATGTGCTGAAAATTAACACCTGGGAATGAATACAGTAGTTAGCAGCAGAAAAAACATTTTCAGATGTTTATTTTGTGTATTCAGTTATAGAAGTAAGGGGGGGAGGGGTGGAGGCTGAGCAGATGATAACCATGGAACATTAAAACAGATGCAACCAAAAGACATAGTTATGAACTGTATTTTATTTCTAGAGAGGCTCTTAGAAACATGAGGGCAGCAAAAGACTGTATGGCTCACATACCCTGCCTATCCACTCAACTAATTTCACTTTATAAATCTTTTCCCTCCCTCAGAGATCCCCTGTGTTTATCACATACCTTCTTAAATTCAGATACTGTTTTGTTTTTTGCCCCTGAGGCTGTTCCGGGCATCCATTACCTGCTCTGTAAAGAAATATTTCTTAAGATTAATCCTGAGTCTACCCCCTTTCACCCTCATCCAATAACTCCTAGAGCCTCCTATCCTTTGAAAGAGGCTCGCCCCCTTTGTATGGAAACTTTGAAGGTATTTAAATCTATTCTCATATCTCCCCTATCTTGCCTTTCCTCTAAGGTGTACATGTTTAGATCTTTGTCTGTCCCTATATGCTTTAGAACAGCGCTTCTCAACCGGTGTGTCACAACACACCAGTGTGTCGCCAAGCACCGGCAGGTGTGTCGCGTGCTCCTGATCTCTCCTGCTGCTCTTCCTTCCCTGCTGCCGTTGCCACCGGGCTATCAGTACGTTCAAACCCAGTGGGAACGTCAGCGGTGCTATAAGAAGCTGTGGCACCTGCGGCTGGCCTTTTCTTCTTCCCGTGGGAGTTTGAAGCCTGTGTGTGTGTATGCATGAGAGAGATCAGGTGACTGGTGTGTGTTTGTATGTGTGTGAGAGAGAGAGAAAGTGATTGTGGGAATGAGAAGCCTGTGCATGTGGAGAGAACAAGCATGGGAAAAACAGAACTAGCAAGCAGCTATAGATCCCCACACAGAAATAATTGTAAAACTATACTAATAAGCAGAATAAATGTTTCAAAACAGCTATGAACAGAATAACATCCAACAATTAAAAACTCATAAATACTATTAAACATTCTCCAAACACCAATAAAATATTTCAAAAAAGCAGACATCACATAATATTAAATAATTAAAATGGCAGTCAATCAAGAAAAATAAACTTAAAAAGCCACCTTTACTTACCCCCTCCAGCAGCTCTCCTACTCCCCTTCCAACCACCAGGGAGGAACCAGAAGCCATAAAGTGTCTCTGGAGATAGACCCTCTCATGGCATGGGTGGAGGAAAACCTACAAGAGATCTCTGCCTCCCATATCGCAGGAAAAGACGTCGTCTCAGCAGCTTCCTCAGCAGAGAGAGCCGGACCCGGGGGAATGGGTGCTGTTGACCACAGCCTTCCAATTAATAGTAAAGTGCTGGGGCCTCCCAACCATGGACCTACTGGCCACCTCTCTCAGTGCCCAAGTCCCCAGGTTCTTCAAACACAGATGAGAGCCACACTCCCAAGGGATTGACGCTCTCGTCCAGACCTGGCCAGAAGAAGACTTACTGTACGCCTTCCCCCCATGGCCACTACTGGGCAAGATCATCTGCAAGATAGAACAACACAGGGGACTAGTTCTACTAGTGGCCCCGGATTGGCCAAGACGCCCATGGTACGCAGACATGCAAAGACTCCTTGCGAGGAGCCCTCTGTGTCTACCGCCACACAGGGACCTTCTCCAGCAGGACCCGATTCTTCACGAAGATCCATCTTGATTCTCTCTTATGGGTCTGGCCCTTGAGAGATCTCGCCTGAAGAAGCGTGGTTACTCAGAAGCCGTGATTTCAACAACCTGATCTGCGCATGCAAGTTCTCAACATCTCTGACATACATATGGATCTGGAGAATATTCGAAGCCTGGTGTGAGGACCGCGGTATGCTCCCACGGACAGCCAAGATCTCCATGATTCTGGAGTTCCTATGTGATGGTATGAAGAAGGGTTGTCACTCAACTCCCTCAAGGTGCAAGTAGCAGCCCTCTCCTGCTTTAGAGCTGAAGTGAACGGAATCAATCTATCAGCTCATCTGGATTTGACCCGTTTCCTAAAAGGGGTTAAGCAACTTCGCCACCCCTAAAGTGGCTGGTGCCCCTATGGAACCTCAATCTGGTATTAGACTTCCTAGTGGAGGCTTCCTTTAGATCAACGCGTGGTCTGTCCTACGCCTCTTAACATTGAAGAAGGTATTCCTGGTGGCAATATGTTCAGCTCGTCACATCTCCGAACTACAGGCACTATCCTGTTTGGAACTTTTCCTTAGGTTCACTCCTGGAACCATACAGCTGCACACCATCCCCTTTCCTACCGAAAGTGGTTTCCGAGTTTCATTTGAACCAAGCCACCTCCCTACCATCTCTGGATGAACATAAGGACTCTGAAAACTCACGCCTTCTTCGCCATCTAAATATTGGCAGACTCCTGGTACAATACCTAGAAAGATCGGAACCGGTGTGCAAAACGGATCGCTTGTTCGTTCTCCACAGCGGGAAGAATCAAGGAGAAGTGGCCTCGTGGGCGACCATAGCTTGCTGGATCAAGGAAGTAATCAAAGCGGCCTACATAGAGGCAGGAAAGCCCTTACCCATGCAGGTTAAGGCTCATTCTACTAGGACCCAGGCAGTATCTTGACCAGAAACCAAACTGCTGTCGCCGAGATCTGTCGGGCAGCAGCATGGTCCTCCCTACACACCTTCTCCAGGTTCTACCGCCTGGATGTTCAAGCCCGAGAAGACGCAGCCTTCTCAAGGGCAGTACTCTTGCCCTGTCCGGGAGTAGCTTTTGTACATCCCACTGGTTCTGAGTCCATCTGGCTACACACTAGGAAATGGAGAAATTACTTACCTGATAATTTCATTTTACTTAGTGTAGACAGATGGACTCAGCATCCCGCCCACGGCTGCCCCAGATAAGGAGAACCTCGGGAAGTGAACCTCGAGATTAAACAAATACGGGTATGCCGTTGCCTACGCCTAGTTCAAGACACCCGCAGTTGTCCGGTGTCTGCCTTAATTGGTTGAGTGTGCTGGCGGTCTCCAGTTTTTGAATCAGTTCAATCAAGTTAATCAGTTCTAATCAAGTTTGTTAAGCAAATATATATCCACAATGGCTTTTTGAAGAGAATACTGAAGAGCTGAGGTCACTGCAGGGGTATATCTAGGGTGACGTCAGCTTTGAAATCTGACTCCGTCTCCCATCTGCTAGCAGAAGAGCACATAACCCACTGGTCATGAGTCCATCTGTCTACACTAAGGAAAACGAAATTATCAGGTAAGTAATTTTTCCATTTGCCTCTACTCAACCAGTTTCTAACTTAGCCAATCACTCTAGGGTATATATCGAGTGCTCAATTTTATTTATAAGTTGCCTATGTAGAACTGTGTCAAAGGCCTTACTGATATCTAAGTATACTACATCTAGTGCTCTCCCTTGATCCAATTCGCTAGTCACCTAATCAAAAATATTGATCAGATTTATCTGACAAGATCTACCTCTGATAAAACCATTCTGCCTCAGATCTTGCAGTCCATTGGATTCCAGAAACTGCACTATCCTCTGTTTTAGCAGTGATTCCATTAATTTGCTCGCCACAGATACCAGACCAATTAGCCTATAGTTCCCAGCTTTTTCCTTACTTCCATTTATATTAATATGAACCAAATTTGCCAATTTTAAGCCTTCAGAACTACTCCCGACTCTAAAGAAGCTTTGAAAAGGTCAGCTAGTAGAGCTCCAGAACCTCTCTGTTCCTAGTACCCTTGGATGTATCCTATCCAGCCCCATAACCTCATCTATTTTTAGTTATCTCCTCACGAACACCTTTTCTGAAAATCGATTGAAGTTTACTTCACTTTCAGTTTTATTTGTATTAGTTTTATATGGGCCTGCTCCTGACCCTTCCACAGTGAACACTGAACAGAAATATTTGTTAAACAATTTCGCTTTGTCCTCAGTTTGTTCCTCCCTTTTACCTGAGTTACAATGCAATTTTTGCACTTCCTTCTAACATATCTAAAAAAGTCTTGCCCCCGCTGTTTTACAGTTTTTGCTATATTTTCTTCCATTTGAATTGTTGTATTCCTGACTACTTTCCTACCTTCTCTTAGCTTTTCCAGATATAGTCACTTGTTTTCCTCTTTCTGTGATCGCTTGTAGTTTATGAATGTGAACCTTTTCTCCCTTACCTTTTCAGCTTCTTCTTTAGGAAAATCAGTGGCCTTTTCCATTTATTTTTTCCTAATAAAAAGGTTATTTCCTTTTATAAATATTCCCTTTTAGTTTTTCCAATTGCTCTTCTACTTGCCTAGATTTTCCTATCCAGCTAACAATTCCTTGAGTTACTCCCCCATTTTAACAAAGTTAGTTTTCCTGAAGTTTCGGACCCTTGCCTTTGAATGAACCTTCATTTCCTTTGCTCTGGTACTGAACTACATTATCTGGTGATGATGGTGGCTTATATCAATCATCAGGGTGGAACCAAGAGTCAACAGGTATCAGAGGAGGTAGATGCGCTCAAGGTGTGTGCGGAGCAACATTTCCTAGGCATATCTGCCTCTCCCATTGCTGGAAAGGGACAATATAAGAGCTGATTTCTTCAGCAAGAGAAACTTAGATCCAGGAGAATGGGAGCTAGCAGGCAAGGCCTTTTAGCTTCTAGTGGACCATTTGGGGTTACCGGATCCAGACCTGTTGGTGACCTTCAACATCTCGAAAGTTCCATGCTTTTTCAGTCACAGGCGGGACTCATGCGATGGGTATAGAAGCTTTTGTTCAGGAGTGGCCACACAGGTCCTGCTGTATGAGTTTCTGCTCTGGCCTTTGATAGGCAGGCTGGTCCAGAAGATTGCAAGTCAAACCAATGCTGTCCTTTTAGTGGCTCCAGATTGGGCTTGAAGGCTGTGGTACGCTGATCTCCAGAGGCTTGTGGTGGACAGTACCCTCAGATGGATCTTTTACTTCAGGGGCCCATTCTGCACGAGGATCCGGGTCGATTCTATCTTAACAGTTTGGCCATTGAAAGATCTTGGTTGTTGAAGTGGGGATATTCATCTGCTGTAATTTCCATTCTACTTTGGACCCGGAAGTTTTCTACTCTAGAGTTTGGAGGGTCTTTGAGGCCTGGTGTTCTGAGCAAGGAATTCAACCGCTCAAGATGGATATTCCTTTGATTTTAGAATTTTTACAGGACGGCTTGCTTAAGTGTTTTGCCCTTAATACTTTGAAAGTTTCAGGTGCAGCCCTGGCTTGTTATAGCGGGAGAGTCAATGAAGGGCCTTTGTCTAAAGCTGTTCGGAATTCTGAGCACCTGTTTATGCTCCAAGGTGGAGGTAAAGTGGGAGCTCCGGCGACATGTGCAACAATAGCCCGTTGAGTTAAGGAGGTCATTATTGCAGCCTATGTGGCTGCTGAGGTTGCCTTGCTGAAACAAATTAAACCGCACTCCATGAAGAGTCAGGCGGTATCATGGGCGAAACTTCATTTGTTGTCACCTGCAGAAATTTGCTGAGCGGCAACATGGCCATCTTTGCACATTTTCTCCAAGCATTGCCGCTTGCATGCTAGGGAGGACGCCGCGTTTGCGCAGGCGGTATTGATTGGACTGCTGGAAGCTTTGTGGAGATTAGCTTTGGTATATCCTACTCATTGGGACTGATCTGCCTGAACACTGAAGAAGGAGAAATTACTACTTACCTGATAATTTCCTTTCCTTTAGTAAGGGCAGGTTAATCTCAGACCCACCCTAGGCTGTCGATGTTTAAATTTGTGGTTATCCTTTCTTCGGGCGAACTATGCAGAGTATGATTCCTGGGCTTTGAAGAAATCTGGTAAGTGGCTTATCTAGCCCTTAGTTTACTAGATATGTTCCTTCTTTTGGCTAAGCTCAGTGTTCCTATTGTTGGGAAGCCTGAATGGTTGGTTGGAAATAGTAATGTTCAAGTATAATCAGTTTTATCCACAGTTTGGCTTTTCCAGAGAATACTGGCAGGTTGATGTCAGGGCGGACCTATATCTTTTGCTCCTTCTCCATCTGCTGGCAGAGGTGCATAACCCACGCATTTGGATTGACCTGCCCTTACTAGAGGAAAGGCAATTATCAGATAAGTAGCCCTTTCTCCTTTGTTTTGCACTAACAATATCTGTAGGCTCAGCATAACAAGAAACTCTTGTGTACCTTTCTGGTGGCTGGCTCACTAAGCTGCCTGCAGGTCTCTGCTGCGTGACATGCACTGTGAGCCTCTACTGGTGGGGCAGGAAATAGCTTTTTAACTTGGGCCTCATGTGCTTGGTTAAATGTCAGAATCCTTTTATTTTACCTCCTGCACATTAAACGTTGAATAGAAAGCTCAAGAAGTGCTATTTCTGGAGCAGGCATCAGATGAGTACTTGTAAAGATGCCAGGCACCCCTGGCTGGGATAACCACATCTTGTTCACTGGCTTTCTTCCTCCTTATCTCCCTTTACATTCAGAAAACATTTCTGCCTTGATATCGCTCTCAGATTTTACTTCTGTGTTGAAGCAATTTTTATTTCACATAATGTGATATCTAAAAAAATGATAGCCCACTGATAGCAGGTTCATGTAATTGCTGTGCATTGTTTGCTAGTAAAGCAATTGGACAGTCTGTGCTTTTGCTTCCTTTGTGCATTGAAGCAATAATTATGGTGTTCAAACCTTTGATGTAAGAGCTACATTTTAAACGCTACCAGACTAGTTTATTTTATTTTTTTCTCCTTTAGTCTCCCAGTGCAGTACAAGCTGAAAGAAGGCCTGGGAGGCAGAATTTCAAATCTGAATCAGTGTGACATTGAAACTATAGTTTAGTTGCTTTCAAAGCTGTCCTCCTCCAAGCACACTTCATTTCTGACAAGGAAATGGACTGTCAGCGGTCAGTTTGTGAGTAGCTTGCTCAGGGCAGTTTGTTTTTGGAGAAACATTCAGACCATGACATGATATTTTGAGCCCCCTCAAAACCTAGTGAAAAGCAATGTCATGTCTGTGTTTACGTTTGCCAGATTTCTTGGTATTGAAATTATAGTGTGGATAATAAAAGATCAGCAGCCTCCAGACCTCTGCAACATGAAATGGAGAAAAAGATGACGAGATGAGATCTGAGCCAGCCACATCACATCCCTCTGCTGCAATTCAGTCTTCTAGTGTCTTTAACCTCCCTCCCTTTGGGACCTTATGTAAGTGCTTTTTACTGGCAAGGGAATTAAAATATAAAAGTAATGGAGCATGGGTTAGCTTCTGTTACACCTGTCAAATATTGAGAGAGACATTTAAACCGAAATGTACAGGGAAAGGAGGTCTTTTGATCTCTAGTTCATCATTCTCGCTATACGGTTGCTACCTGAGATGCGTCAAACTTGAATGACCATTTTATTCTTAGTTTTGCTCCTATGGGCTTTTAGTCCTGCTTTTGTTAGAGAAAATTGGCATCATAAGTCCACAGATATTGTAGGGCAAAACATGCCCGTCTTCAGCCTGTCACAGTTGGTCTGGGTCAGGTATATCACCATATCTTGAGTTCATTTCGCCTAACAGAGAAGCTCATACGTACCCTTCATGGTATTTAATGTTACTGCCAAGTTAGAGAGCTACCCTAGAATTTCCATTTCAGCTGCTATTTACTTCACTGACTGCTGGTAACGTTTGTAAATGACTTTCTCTCCCATGCTCAAAATCCTATCAAGATTTTTTGGGGCTTTTGCTGACTTTTTCTTCTGAGACTGTTTATAGGTGGTTCATTGCTTTCACTGTGCTGTGCCCATGCGAGTATGAGAACAGAGCGGTGCCAAACCAGCTCCATAGGTAGTTTAAAAGAGCAGAAGGTACTATGAAGATAACTGTCATGAGCTGACCCCTATGTTTTGCCTCCGTGACTTGTAAGAAAGCTATACTTGCGGTGAATGTGGAAGATGTGGTAGGCCAGATTGACAAATTGAACAATAGTAAATCACCTGGACCGGTTGGTATGTACCCCAAGGTTCTGAAAGAATTAAGAAATGAAATTTCAGTCCTATTTCAATTAATTTGTAACCTATCATTAAAATCATCCATTGTAACCGAAGACTGGAAGGTGGCCAATCTGACCCTGATATTTAAAAAGGGCTCCAGGGGTGATCCGGGAAACTATACACCAGTGAGCCTGACTTCAGTGCCGGGAAAAAATCGTGGAAACTGGGACAGGCAATATTATGCATAGTTTTTGCCCTTTGAAAAACTGTACTTGGACCGGTGCGTTTTAATATATTTATAAATGATCTGGAAAAGGATACGACACATGAGGTGATCAGATTTGCGGATGACACACAGTTAGGCAGAGTGGTTAAATCTCAAGTGGATTGTGATAAATATATCAAATCTAGGCAATGGTATGAGCTAATGCCAGTAAATATGCAAAGAATGAGGTGTATTTTATAACCTGACTCACAGAAGAGCGTACTTCCTAAGGTAGGAGGCAAAGAAGGCCAAAGGTCAGACTTTTATTTTTTTTTTAATTATTGCCTGATGACATTGTTTGTCCATTATATCGTTATGTATGTTCCTTTGTCAGCCACCTAGGATAGCGGCATGTAAACAAACATATAACATGATTTGAGGAATGGGTCCTGGTAGACTACAAATTGTGCGATAGGACATCAGTCACCTCCTCAGATATGTGGGACTAGTATGGCTGAATATTGCATATAAATCTGTCTTATTTGGTTTTCTTTCCTTTCACCTCTTTCAGCTGAAAGACTTTCGAGAGAAAATGCAGTCACTGTTTCCAGCCATTCCAAGGCCACCAGAGCAGTCGGCAGACTCTGAGACCTTTAGCTGGGAGAAACTACTCAAATCCAAGTGAGGGACTATATAAAGAATTCCACAATGCTGCCTTACAAGGACCTGGAAACTGTCTCTTGATGGAAATATGTAAATATGTATAGAAGTGAAAGAATCAGTGGTAATTGCTTCACTGTGCAAAAAACAAAGCTCAAAGTAAAATGTGCATAATGGTTCAAGTTAAATATTTTGCTCATGGTTTCCTCCTTTCTTTTTTAATCCTATTACTGAAAAGACTGGATGAAAAAAATGACAAAAATGGGAAAACATTTAGTTAAAAATGGGAGTGTGTATCTAGTTTCTAACTGAAGTGGAATCACTACATCCCATAGACTATAAAGGAGCTGTGTCATATTTTTATGTCGGTTTCATCTGTAAGACTGAAACACAGGGTATTAGAGATGCATTTTCAATAAATTATTTTTCTTTTCTATCCGTGTTTGATGTATATTTATTGTTATTGCTTATGCCAGGCTGGCATGAGCCAGTGGCCTGACTTTAATAAATCAGTGACTTTTTTTTGTAGACCTGAGTTTTGTGGATTAATTTATTTTTTGTGATGAAGAATGAGTGGTACACATCAGTTGCATATCTAGCACAGGACAATGCAGTTTCTTAGCCACGGGAAGGGTTTTCTTGTGCGTTAACAAGTAAAGGTATTCCAGTCTTTGATCTTGGTGATCTTTCCTAATGTAAGTGGGGAAGGACCATGTCATTCAGTGGTAGAAATCAGTTTCCCTGTACGTACCAGGATCAGTCCAGGACACCTGGGTTGTGACTCCGCACCAGTAGATGGAGACAGACTAAAACTTGTGGGCGGAGCCATATATGCCCCTGTGCCAGTCACAGCCCCCCAGTCTTACTCTGTCTCCAGTAGGTCTGTCTCCAGTAGGTCCAGTAGGTCTGTCTCCAGTAGGTCTTACTCTGTCTCCAGTAGGTCTAGTCACAGCCTCTGAGTGGCCTGAGGACTGATAGTTAGTCAGGGTCTTTGTGGTTTTATTGGTTTCGGTTTATTGGTTTTGTTCATTTTAAAAAAAAAAAAAAAAGAAAGAAAAAGGAAATTTAAAGGTGAGAAGACACAAGAGGAAGCTGTCCGTCCTGCCTCCCAGGGGGGTGGGAAGGTTCTGAGGGGACCATCCCCCCCTGGTTGAGGCCGCTGCTGAGGGTCGAGGACCCGGCCTACCACAGGCAGCAGCGTAGGGGGTGACACCGGGGAGCCCGGTTCACTCACCCCCAACAGAAGCAGGAGACTCAGGACTCCGGACAGCGGCAGGTTTGAGTACAAAAAAAAAAAAAAAGTGGTAGAAATCAGATTAGGGAGGGTAGTTTTCAAAAGCTCACATAGGGTTAAAAACTTGATCCCAAATTTTCAAGGCACACAAATAAGTCCACTTTGAAAATCGAGATGTGTACTAACATACAAACACAAAGTTACACCATCTTTCAAGCAGGTGCACCTTGGTGCATGTAAATCTGTACACATATTTTTGAAAATCAGTATGCACATAAATCCTTTCCCTGCCCCCAAGAACTCCTCTTGCAGATAAGTGTAAAAGTGCACGAGTAATCATGTGCATACTCGTAATTACACACGCCTCTAGCTGAATTTCAAAAGCCGATTTATGTGCATAAACTGGGTTTTGTGTGCAGAAATTCTACTGAAAGTCAACCCTATAATGGCAATTTCTGTTTGTGCCTTCTGGAAACCTTATGTTGTACCTGCATATTATTCCTGGCACAAAGTTTTGATATGTAAACTAGTAACTGAGGAAAAGGGGAAAAGCATTTTGCTTAGGAAGTGATCATTATTGAGTGGTGCTCACATTTTTCCTCTCCATCTCTGTTCATTCTCCTCTTTCTCTATTTTGTTGGCTTTTCCTTTGTCTCTTCTGTTTTGTCCTTCTTTTACTGTTTCCTGTCATTTCTCCCTGCTTTATTTATTAAACTTGATATACCACCTAATCCCAACTAGTCCATAGGCAGTTGACAATTAAATATTGAACGAACACATTTATTCACATTTCTCCTTTCACCTTCCCTAAATAGTCCTCCATTGCCAGGTTCTTGTGGCCTGGATTGGCCACTGTTGGAAACAGGATGCTGGGCTTGAAGGACCCTTGGTCTGACCCAGCATGGCATGTTCTTATGTTCTTATTTCTTACTCCATACCTTCTCCTCCTTCCTTTGTCTTGTCTTCCTTGCCTGTCGTCTATCACTGACACCGAGAGCACTTATTTTCTCACTGTATCATTCTCTCCCATTTAATCTTCTCTCCCCAACTTTCTTTCTCAAAAAAACATGAGAATAGCCATACTGGGTTAGAGCAAGGGTCCACCAAGCCAAGTATCCTGTTTCCAACAGTGGCCAATCCAGATCATAAGTACCTGGCAGGATTCCAAATAGTACATAGATTCCATGTTGCTTACACCCTGGGATAAGCAACGGTTTTCTACAAGTCTACCTGGTTAATAGTAGTTTATGGACTGTTTTTTTTCCGGGAACTTGTCCAAAACTTTTTTAAACCCAGCTATGTTAACTGCCTTGACCATTCCTCCAGCAATGAATTCCAGAAGAGGAACGGAAGGTTCATCTGCATACTGCTCCCAGCATCCCCCGGGAGAGGAGTCCCAGAGGTCACTGCAAGCAACCCAGGGATTGAATTCCACAGCCCCAGCTTCCAGAGGCCCCGCACCCTTTGTAGTAGAAGAGGACCGGAAGGCTCATCTGCAGCTTCTCCTACTATACCCCGGGAGAGGAGTCCAGAGGTCACCGCAAGTAATACAGGGATTTAATTTCACAGCCCCAGCTTCCAGAGGCCCCACACCCTTTGCAGTAGAAGAGGACTGAACTCTTCAATTCTTTGAGTGAAGATCATTTAACGGTAGTTACAGAGGATTGGTAAGTAGCTTTAGGAATCTTTGGACTTATAAAAGTTGAAAGGTGAAATAGTGGGATATATTCTTTAGAGTTTGTATGTGTCTGAGGTAATAAGCCAGAGAGAGTTAATTCTAGTGTCTGCCTTTCCCACCCACTCAACCCTTGATTTTTAGGCAAGAGACATTTTCTCATTAAAAAGCTATTAGGCTTTTATCTAAATCATAGTATTGTACCAACCATTATTGAAAGTTTAATCATCCCCCTGTAGGACACTAGATGATTAATTAGTAAATACACCTGCAAATTTAAAGTACTCTAATTCCAAATCCCTTAGTATCCTAAACTTAACTAGGAACTCAATAAAATCAAGATTAAGGCAGCAGTTCAGCAGCAAGAGGGGGACTTTCCAGTCTTTTGCATAAGTTTTGGATAAGTTCTTGGAGGAGAAGTCCATTACCTGCTATTAAGTTCACTTAGAGAATAGCCACTGCCATTAGCAATGGTAACATGGAATAGACTTAGTTTTTGGGTACTTGCCAGGTTCTTATGGCATGGATTGGCCACTGTTGGAAACAGGATGCTGGGCTTGATGGACCCTTGGTCTGACCCAGTATGGCATGTTCTTATGACCCATTTAATCCGTCTTCTCAAGGCGCTACATTGGCTCCCTATGCATTCCCACATACAGTTCAAGCTCCTTTTACTCACCTACAGGAGCCTTCTCTCTGCAGCTGCTCCCCATCTCTCTCCCTACCCCTCTCCTTGTGCAGTCTGCTTATCAGGCAAGTCACGCGTATCTATGCCCTTCTTCACTACTGCCAATTCCCGACTTCGTGCTTTCCATCTGGCTGCACCGTATGTATGCTTGCACTAGTCTTCCTGAGCTGTTGCATCATGTTCCTTCTCTTGCCTTATTCAAATCCCATCTAAAAACCCATCTTTTAAATCTTCAGCCCGGATTATCTCACTTACATACTTAATGATTTAATAAATGAAATTCTTCGTATAAGAACATAAGAACATAAGAAAATGCCATACTGGGTCAGACCAAGGGTCCATCAAGCCCAGCATCCGGTTTCCAACAGTGGCCAATCCAGGCCAGAAGAACCTGGCAAGTACCCAAAAACTAAGTCTATTCCATGTAACCATTGCTAATGGCAGTGGCTATTCTCTAAGTGAACTTAATAGCAGGTAATGGACTTCTCCTCCAAGAACTTATCCAATCCTTTTTTAAACACAGCTATACTAACTGCACGAACCACATTCTCTGGCAACAAATTCCAGAGTTTAATTGTGCGTTGAGTAAAAAAGAACTTTCTCCGATTAGTTTTAAATGTGCCGCATGCTAACTTCATGGAGTGTCCCCTAGTCTTTCTACTATCCGAAAGAGTAAATAACCGATTCACATCTACCCGTTCTAGACCTCTCATGATTTTAAACACCTCTATCATATCCCCCCTCAGTCGTCTCTTCTCCAAGCTGAAAAGTCCTAACCTCTTTAGTCTTTCCTCATAGGGGAGTTGTTCCATTCCCCTTATCATTGTGGTAGCCCTTCTCTGTACCTTCTCCATCGCAATTATATCTTTTTTGAGATGCGGCGACCAGAATTGTACACAGTATTCAAGGTGCGGTCTCACCATGGAGCGATACAGAGGCATTATGACATTTTCCGTTTTATTCATCATTCCTTTTCTAATAATTCCCAACATTCTGTTTGCTTTTTTGACTGCCGCAGCACACTGCACCGACGATTTCAATGTGTTATCCACTATGACACCTAGATCTCTTTCTTGGGTTGTAGCACCTAATATGGAACCCAACATTGTGTAATTATAGCATGGGTTATTTTTCCCTATATGCATCACCTTGCACTTATCCACATTAAATTTCATCTGCCATTTGGATGCCCAATTTTCCAGTCTCACAAGGTCTTCCTGCAAATTATCACAGTCTGCTTGTGATTTAACTACTCTGAACAATTTTGTGTCATCTGCAAATTTGATTATCTCACTCGTCGTATTTCTTTCCAGATCATTTATAAATATATTGAACAGTAAGGGTCCCAATACAGATCCCTGAGGCACTCTACTGTCCACTCCCTTCCACTGAGAAAATTGCCCATTTAATCCTACTCTGTTTCCTGGCTTTTAGCCAGTTTGCAATCCACGAAAGGACATCGCCACCTATCTCATGACTTTTTACTTTTCCTAGAAGCCTCTCATGAGGAACTTTGTCAAACGCCTTCTGAAAATCCAAGTATACTACATCTACCGGTTCACCTTTATCCACATGTTTATTAACTCCTTCAAAAAAGTGAAGCAGATTTGTGAGGCAAGACTTGCCCTGGGTAAAGCCATGTTGACTTTGTTCCATTAAACCATGTCTTTCTATATGTTCTGTGATTTTGATGTTTAGAACACTTTCCACTATTTTTCCTGGCACTGAAGTCAGGCTAACCGGTCTGTAGTTTCCCGGATCGCCCCTGGAGCCCTTTTTAAATATTGGGGTTACATTTGCTATCCTCCAGTCTTCAGGTACAATGGATGATTTTAATGATAAGTTACAAATTTTTACTAATAGGTCTGAAATTTCATTTTTTAGTTCCTTCAGAACTCTGGGGTGTATACCATCTGGTCCAGGTGATTTACTACTCTTCAGTTTGTCAATCAGGCCTACCACATCTTCTAGGTTCACCGTGATTTGATTCAGTCCATCTGAATCATTACCCATGAAAACCTTCTCCATTACGGGTACCTCCCCAATATCCTCTTCAGTAAACACCGAAGCAAAGAAATCATTTAATCTTTCCGCGATGGCCTTATCTTCTCTAAGTGCCCCTTTAACCCCTCGATCATCTAACGGTCCAACTGACTCCCTCACAGGCTTTCTGCTTCGGATATATTTAAAAAGTTTTTACTGTGAGTTTTTGCCTCTACAGCCAACTTCTTTTCAAATTCTCTCTTAGCCTGTCTTATCAATGTCTTACATTTAACTTGCCAATGTTTATGCTTTATCCTATTTTCTTCTGTTGGATCCTTCTTCCAATTTTTGAATGAAGATCTTTTGGCTAAAATAGCTTCTTTCACCTCCCCTTTTAACCATGCCGGTAATCGTTTTGCCTTCTTTCCACCTTTCTTAATGTGTGGAATACATCTGGACTGTGCTTCTAGAATGGTATTTTTTAACAATGACCACGCCTCTTGGACATTTTTTACTTTTGTAGCTGCTCCTTTCAGTTTTTTTCTAACAATTTTTCTCATTTTATCAAAGTTTCCCTTTTGAAAGTTTAGCACGAGAGCCTTGGATTTGCACACTGTTCCTTTTCCAGTCATTAAATCAAATTTGATCATATTATGATCACTATTGCCAAGCGGCCCCACCACCGTTACCTCTCTCACCAAGTCCTGTGCTCCACTGAGAATTAGATCTAAAATTGCTCCCTCTCTCGTCGGTTCCTGAACCAATTGCTCCATAAAGCTATCATTTATTCCATCCAGGAACGTTATCTCTCTAGCGTGACCCGATGATACATTTACCCAGTCTATATTGGCGTAATTGAAGTCTCCCATTATTACTGCACTACCAATTTGGTTAGCTTCCCTAATTTCTCTTAGCATTTCACTGTCCATCTCACCATCTTGACCAGGTGGACGTTAGTATACCCCTATCACTATAGTCTTCCCTGATACACAAGGGATTTCTACCCATAAAGATTCAATTTTGTATTTAGTCTCATGCAGGATGTTTATCCTGTTGGACTCTATGCCATCCCGGACATAAAGTGCCACACCTCCTCCCGAGTGCTCCTCTCTGTCATTGCGATATAATTTGTACCCCGGTATAGCACTGTCCCATTGGTTATCCTCTTTCCACCATGTCTCTGAAATGCCAATTAAGTCTATGTCATCATTTACTGCTATACATTCTAATTCTCCCATCTTACTTCTTAGACTTCTGGCATTAGCATACAAACATTTCAAAGTTTGTTTTTTGTTTGTATTTTCATTCTGCTTTTTAATTGATAGGGATAAGTTAGAATTTTTTAGCTCAGGTGAGTTTTTAGTTACAGGCACTTGGACTACTTTTCTAATTATTGGAACCTCACTGTCGGGATGCCCTAATTCTAATGCATCATTAGTATCCTTTAAAGATACCTCTCTCCGAGCCATGCGCTGCTGAGCGACTGTCGGCTTTCCCCTTTGTTCTAGTTTAAAAGCTGCTCTATCTCCTTTTTAAAGGTTAGCGCTAGCAGTCTGGTTCCACCCTGGTTAAGGTGGAGCCCATCCCTTCGGAAGAGGCTCCCCCTTCCCCAAAAGGTTCCCCAGTTCCTAACAAAACTGAATCCCTCTTCCTTGCACCATCGTCTCATCCACGCATTGAGACTCCGGAGCTCTGCCTGCCTCTGGGGACCTGCGCGTGGAACAGGGAGCATTTCAGAGAATGCTACCTGGAGGTTCTGGATTTAAGCTTTCTACCTAAGAGCCTAAATTTGGCTTCCAGAACCTCCCTCCCACATTTTCCTATGTCGTTGGTGCCCACATGTACCATGACAGCCGGCTCCTCCCCAGCACTGTCTAAAATCCTATCTAGGTGACGCGTGAGGTCCGCCACCTTCGCACCAGGTAGGCAAGTTACCAGGCGGTCCTCACGTCCACCAGCCACCCAGCTATCTACATTCCTAATAATCGAATCACCAACTATGACGGCCGACCTAACCCTTCCCTCCTGGGCAGTAGGCCTTGGGGAGATATCCTCGGTGTGAAAGGACAATGCATCACCTAGAGAGCAGGTCCTTGCTACAGGATCCTTTCCTGCTGCACCTGGTTGGTGCTCTCCCATTATGAGACCTTCTTCCTCCAAGGCAGCACCAGGGCTGCCAGTCTGAAGTTGGGACTTGACTACTATGTCCCTGAAGGTCTCATCTATATACCTCTCTGTCTCCCTCAGCTCCTCCAGGTCTGCCACTCTAGCCTCCAGAGATCGGACTCGTTCTCTGAGAGCCAGGAGCTCTTTGCATCGCATGCACATGTACAACTTCTCACCGGTGGGTAAAAAATCATACATGTGACACTCGATGCAAAAGACTGGGAAGCCCCCCTCTTGCTGCTGGACTGCTGCCTTCATCTCAATTTTGATCAGTTCCTAGTTAAGTTTTAGGTTGCTATGGGAGTAGGAATGTGTCTAAGTTCCTTTAAATGTATTAGTGAATTCACTATATGTCTGGTAGTGGCCTACTGGGGTCTGATCGAATTCTCAATAAAGTTTTTGTTGATGGGTTTTTTTTTGGTGCAAGTGGCACCTGCCTATAAATTAAGGGATGAGCTAGGGGTGGGTGGGCGAGGGGTGGGAGGGTTGGGAAATACAAACAGTCTAACTTTAGTTAGTCAGCCTGAGTGACTCACTGCTCTCTTGATTAACAAATGTTGTTCCCTATTCAAACCTAATCACACTACCTCAACACCTTTCCAAGGTGAGTAACTGAGCTGAACTATTCAACTTTTTTACTTTGGTATATACTGCTCCTAGCTTATTTCTAGCTTCTGGCTACTTTTTTGTGGTGCGTTCCCCACAGCCAGGAACTTCATACTTGGGGGGCACCGAGTATCGCAGTGTAGTGAATCCCATGGTAAGTTCTGGTGCGTTCCCCACAGCCAGGAACCTCATTCTTGGGGAGCACCGAGTATCGCAGTGTAGTGAATCCCATGGTAAGTTCTGGTGCATTCCCCACAGCCAGGAACTTCATGCTTGGGGGATACCGAGTATCGCAGTGTAGTGAATCCCATGGTAAGTTCTGGTGCGTTCCCCACAGCCAGGAACTTCATGCTTGGGGGGCACCGAGTATCGCAGTGTAGTGAATCCCACGGTAAGTTCTGGTGCGTTCCCCACAGCCAGGAACTTCATGCTTGGGGGGCACCGAGTATCGCAGTGTAGTGAATCCCATGGTAAGTTCTGGTGCATTCCCCACAGCCAGGAACTTCATGCTTGGGGGATACCGAGTATCGCAGTGTAGTGAATCCCATGGTAAGTTCTGGTGCGTTCCCCACAGCCAGGAACTTCATGCTTGGGGGGCACCGAGTATCGCAGTGTAGTGAATCCCACGGTAAGTTCTGGTGCGTTCCCCACAGCCAGGAACTTCATGCTTGGGGGGCAACGAGTATCGCGGTGTAGTGAATCCCATGGTACGTTCTGGTGCGTTCCTCACAGCCAGGAACTTCATGCTTGGGGGGCACCGAGTATCGCAGTGTAGTGAATCCCACGGTAAGTTCTGGTGCGTTCCCCACAGCCAGGAACTTCATGCTTGGGGGGCACCGAGTATCGCGGTGTAGTGAATCCCATGGTACGTTCTGGTGCGTTCCCCACAGCCAGGAACTTCATACTTGGGGGGCACCGAGTATCGCGGTGTAGTGAATCCCATGGTACGTTCTGGTGCGTTCCTCACAGCCAGGAACTTCATGCTTGGGGGGCACCGAGTATCGCGGTGTAGTGAATCCCATGGTAAGTTCTGGTGCGTTCCCCACAGTCAGGAACTTCATGCTTGGGGGGCACCGAGTATCGCAGTGTAGTGAATCCCACGGTAAGTTCTGGTGCGTTCCCCACAGCCAGGAACTTCATGCTTGGGGGGCAACGAGTATCGCGGTGTAGTGAATCCCACGGTAAGTTCTGGTGCGTTCCCCACAGCCAGGAACTTCATACTTGGGGGGCACCGAGTATCGCGGTGTAGTGAATCCCATGGTACGTTCTGGTGCGTTCCTCACAGCCAGGAACTTCATGCTTGGGGGGCACCGAGTATCGCGGTGTAGTGAATCTCACGGTAAGTTCTGGTGTGTTCCCCACAGCCAGGAACTTCATGCTTGGGGGGCACCGAGTATCGCAGTGTAGTGAATCCCACGGTAAGTTCTGGTGCGTTCCCCACAGCCAGGAACTTCATGCTTGGGGGGCAACGAGTATCGCGGTGTAGTGAATCCCACGGTAAGTTCTGGTGCGTTCCCCACAGCCAGGAACTTCATACTTGGGGGGCACCGAGTATCGCGGTGTAGTGAATCCCATGGTAAGTTCTGGTGCGTTCCCCACAGTCAGGAACTTCATGCTTGGGGGGCACCGAGTATCGCAGTGTAGTGAATCCCATGGTACGTTCTGGTGCGTTCCTCACAGCCAGGAACTTCATGCTTGGGGGGCACCGAGTATCGCGGTGTAGTGAATCCCATGGTAAGTTCTGGTGCGTTCCCCACAGTCAGGAACTTCATGCTTGGGGGGCACCGAGTATCGCAGTGTAGTGAATCCCATGGTACGTTCTGGTGCGTTCCTCACAGCCAGGAACTTCATGCTTGGGGGGCAGCGAGTATCGCAGTGTAGTGAATCCCACGGTAAGTTCTGGTGCGTTCCCCACAGCCAGGAACTTCATGCTTGGGGAGTACCGAGTATTGCAGTGTAGTGAATCCCATGGTAGGTTCTGGTGCGTTCCCCACAGCCAGGAACTTCATGCTTGGGGGGCACCGAGTATCGCAGTGTAGTGAATCCCACGGTAAGTTCTGGTGCGTTCCCCACAGCCAGGAACTTCATGCTTGGGGGGCACCGAGTATCGCAGTGTAGTGAATCCCATGGTAGGTTCTGGTACGTTCCCCACAGCCAGGAACTTCATGCTTGGGGGCACCGAGTATCGCAGTGTAGTGAATCCCACGGTAAGTTCTGGTGCGTTCCCCACAGCCAGGAACCTCATGCTTGGGGGCACCGAGTATCGCAGTGTAGTGAATCCCACGGTAAGTTCTGGTGCATTCCCCACAGCCAGGAACTTCATGCTTGGAGGGCACCGAGTATGGCAGTGTAGTGAATCTCACGGTAAGTTCTGGTGTGTTCCCCACAGCCAGGAACTTCATGCTTGGGGGGCACCGAGTATGGCAGTGTAGTGAATCTCACGGTAAGTTCTGGTGTGTTCCCCACAGCCAGGAACTTCATGCTTGGGGGGCACCGAGTATCGCAGTGTAGTGAATCCCATGGTAAGTTCTGGTGCGTTCCCCACAGCCAGGAATTTCATGCTTGGGGGGGGGGGTGTTTACCAGGGGCACAACTTTCCTAAAGGGGGTGGGTTTTAATCAGAGGGGATTTCCTTTCACTAAATGAAGGATGTGAGTATGGGTGCAGGGGGGCATTAGGCTCCCAGGGTTTTTAGATAGAGGGGTTGGGGGATCTTTGAGGTAGCTTTTAAATTCCCTGTCCCAGGAGTATCTGTGAGCTTGTTTGCCTGCTGATGCACTTGGGGAAAATAAGCTAAACCTCTTGAGGTGTAGCTAACTTTTCAGGAACAGCACAGCCTGCAAATACCTTTCACATGTATTACATTTGCATGGTAATAAAATGCCTTGCATGCATAGTAGTTCATTTGTAATGCATTGCGCCAGGTAATAATGCATAGAACTTGCATTGCACGTTTTAGCTCCATATTTACTAAATTAATGCATTTTATTGGGTAAATATTGTTTACTGTGTGCAAATGCATTAGTGTAACTTTATAATTAGGGCTCATTGTGACTTATATGCTAAGCACGATGCCTGTCTTTTTTAATTAGACATCAATAACTCAGGTATAAATTATCCCTTGTGGAAAATGTGTTACAGGTACAGTTTATGGCCCCTGGGTCAGGTATTAGACGATGATAAGATATTACCATTTATGATCTTCCTCACCAAACAATCTTTTTTCATCACAATTTTCTTAAGTGGCTTAATTAAAAGATGGTATCAGGAAAAATAAATTGCAGATAGCTAACAAAAGAGAGTCTAAAATGAGTGGAGTCATGGACACCTGAAAAATTGTCTTAAGATTTTGCAAGCTTTTAATGGATTACAACAAATATAGGAAAAGGAATTAGAAACTGGGAAATGTTTGGAGATAAATCATTTATAATCTTATTTTCTTCTTGGATAACCCAATATTTGCTCTTTATAGCTCATTGAGCTATCTGTGACTATCAAGACTGCAAAACATGTCAAAATGGCAAAATAGCTGAAGAAACAAATAGGTTGTTTTGGATTATGAAAACATAGCAAAAGTATTTAACCTCATTTGATGCCAATTTGTTTTCCCAGTGGGTAGTTCATGCACTATTTGAAAGTGTCAGTGTATTAGTAATTAGTAATATGTTATTGCATTTTGGTTGCATGCTTATATGAAACTGTATAGAATGATAGAAAAATAAAAAAGCAAACAATGTCATTGAACTGTGCAGGATCATCAGGCTTGGGCTCATGACGGACTCTGCAAGCTGCAACCAAGAAAACATTTTAAATAACCTGACTGTAGTATATTAAACGTCCAGCAGAGAGCACTCTAAGAATGTAAAAAAGAAAGGATTCACAAAATAAACCAAAACTGATTTCTCAGTGCCCTTTATTAGGATCACTTTGAATGCCCTTAACAGACAGATCTGTAGGAGAAAAGCTGAGGAGATCTCACACTTTCATCTGTGAGAGATTTTAGGGCGGAGAGGTAGAAAACGGTCCTTTTTCTTGACCAAAAAAAAAAAAGAGAGGCTCCCACCTAAATGAGAGAATTAACAACTATTGAGTCTTGGTTTTAGAGAAACAAAACATTTCTGTTGTCATTTTCCATGCATAAAATTCTAAGGCATACATTTTAGTCATGGGGAGGACAATCTTCAAAGGCATTCACGGCAGTAAACCGCATTTTATATCTGTAAATCGGCCACTGAAAATTACCTTCCTGCAATGTGACTAAACTTACACGCAGTGTCCCAGTGTGGGAGGAGTAGAATTAGAAGTAAATGCCATGCTGGGTCCAACCAAGGTCCATCAAGCTGAGCACCCCCCTCACAAGTACCTGGCAGATCCCATAAAGCAGATCTAATTCCTCTCACTCCCTTCCAGAGACAGCAATAGCTTTCTTTAGTCTTCTTGGCTAATAATGTGGCGTGGGATTTTCCTCCAGGAACTTCTCCAAACCTCTTTAAAACCCCTCTGTGCTAGTTGCCTTGATCACGTCCTCTGACATTAGATTCCACACAAAGTGGAAAAGGACCTTCTATGATCTGTTTATTCTCTGTTGCTTGTTAGTTTCATAAGTACCCCTTTTTTTAGTATCATTTGAAAGGGTAAATAACCATCCTTTATTTCCCCGTTCCACCCCACTCATGATTTTATAAACTTCTATCCTGTCCCCTCTCAGCCCTCTCTTTCCCTGTGCAGCCTCTCATCACAGAGGGAAACGCTCCATCCCCTTTATCATTTTGTCTCCCTCCTCTGCACCTTTTCTAGTTCTGGAGATGGAGTGACCAGAATTTCACACAGTACTCGCTCCATGGCTCCAGACAATGTGGTATTTTCCATTTTATTCTCCATTCCTTTTTTAATCCTTCCTACAGTTCTGTTTGCTTTTTTAAAAAAATATTTCAACATATTGTCCACAAGGACTTCATGGTCCTTTTCCTGGGAAATGACTCCCAGCACAGAATAGAGCATATCAAGTACCTGTAGTTTAATTATTTTTCCCTATGAGCATTACGTTGCACTTTTTAGTATAACATTTTATCCATCATTTAGTTATCTAGTCTCACAAAGTCCTTCTGCTGGTCCTCACAATCCGATGCTGTACTAACAAATTTGAATAATTTTGTGTCCTTAGCAAGTTTGATCAGCTCACTCATTGTTCCCTTTCCCCGATCATTTCTGAATATGTTAAACAGCACAGGTCCTTGTGGTTCTCCACCAAGGATCTTTCTCCATTTAGAAAACTGACCATTTAATCCTACCCTCTGTGTCCAGCCTTTTAACCACTTACCAATCCTCTGTAGAGCTCTACCTCCTATCCCATGACTTTGTAATTTCATGGGCAACGTTGTCAAATGCCATCTGAAAATCTAAATACATTCTACTAACCAGCTCACCATTATCTATGGGGCAGATTTTCAGAGCCCTGCTCGCGTAAATCCGCCCAAAACCGGGCGGATTTACGCGAGCAGGGCCCTGCGCGCCGGGAAGCCTATTTTACATAGGCCTACCGGCGCGCGCAGAGCCCCGGGACTCGCGTAAGTCCCGGGGTTTTCGGAGGGGGCGTGTCGGGGGGGGCGTGTCGGGGGCGGTCCCGGTCGTTGCGGCGTTTTTGGGGCGTGTCGGCAGTGTTTTGGGGGCGGGTACGGGGGCGTGGCTATGGCCCGGGGCGGTCCGGGGGCGTGGCCGCGCCCTCCGTACCCGCCCCCAGGTCGCGGCCCGGCGCGCAGGAGGCCCGCTGGCGCGCGGGGATTTACGCCTCCCGGAGGGAGGCGTAAATCCCCCAACAAAGGTAAGGGGGGGGTGTAGACAGGGCCGGGCGGGTGGGTTAGGTAGAGGAAGGGAGGGGAAGGGGAGGGGAGGGCGTTAGAGGATTCCCTCAGAGGCCGCTCCGATTTCGGAGCGGCCTTGGAGGGAACGGGGGTAGGCTGCGCGGCTCGGCGCACGCCGGCTATACAAAATCCATAGCCTTGCGCGCGCCGATCCAGGTTTTTTAGTAGATACGCGCGGCTCCGCGCGTATCTACTAAAATCCAGCGTACTTTTGTTTGCGCCTGGAGCGCAAACAAAAGTAGGCTATTCGCGCGCCTTTTAAAATCCGCCCCTATATGTTTATTTACATCTTCAAAAAAAAAATCTAAAAGATTGTTAAGACAAGACTAAAACCACGTTGACACTTTCCCACTTTCCCTGGCACTGACTTCAGGCTCACCAGTCTATAGTTTTCCAGATCACCCCTGAAGTCCTTTAACAAAATTGGCATCATAGTGGCCACCTTCTAATCTTCAGGAATCATAGCTGCTTTAAATGATAGGTTACAGATGACTAATAACAGGTTGGCAATTTCATGTTGTACTTCTTTTAGAACTCTGGAATGGATGCCGTCTGGTCCTAGTGATTAGTTTGTCAATCTGAACTATTACTTAATCCATTATCATAGATATTTGTTTTAGTTGCTCAGCATCTCCACCATTAAAGAATGTTTCAGGTGTGGGTATATTTCCAACATTCTCCTCTCTAAAGACCAAGGTGAAAAATTAATTCAGTTTTCCTGCTACTTTCTTGACTTCCCTAACAACCCCTAGCAGCCCAACTAACTCCCTCACAGGCTTTTTGCTTCAAATGTACTTGAAAAAAATTGTATTAGTAGTTTTTGCCTAACTGGCAACCTTTTTCTCAGTCTCTCTTGGACTGTCTAATTACCATTTTGCATCCTACTTGCCAGTGCATATGTTCTTGTGTATTTTCATCATTTGGGTCTGCTTTTAATTTTCCGAATGCTGCCCTTTTAGCTTTAACTGTCTCCTTTACCTCAGCATTAAACTCTGCTGGCAGATGTTTGTTTTCCTTCAGTCTTTTTTAATGCATGAAATACATTTTATCTGGGCTTCCAAAATGGTATTATTAAACAAGTAGCTGACAGCTATGGAAATTCCCCGGAGGCCCCTATGAATTGCCTCCTGCTTCCTCCATCTTCAGCAGAGCCTTACCTCCCGCTCCGAGCCTCAGTACAGCATACTTGGCCCCATCACAGACTGCTCATTCCCTCTTGTCCTCACAACCCCGGGGACAAGACTTTTGTTTTAGATATGTTAGTGATAGAAGGAAGTGCAAAAGTTGCATTGTGACTCAAAAGGTGAAGGGGAGGAATATGTAGAGACTGATGAGGAAAAAGCAAAATGTTTTCTCAAATGTTTCTGTTCAGTGTTCACTGTGGAAGAGCCGCATCTCAAAAAAGATATAGTTACACTGTAGGGCAACCAAAATGATAAAGGGGATGGAACGGCTCCCCTATGAAGAAAGGCTGAAGAGGTTAGGGCTGTTCAGCTTGGAGAAGAGACGGCTGAGGGGGGATATGATAGAGGTCTATAAAATCATGTGAATTGGGTTTTTATACTCTCAGATAATAGAAGGACTAAGGGGCACTCCATGAAGTCAGCAAGTAGGACATGTAAAACAAATTGGAGAAAATTCTTTTTCACTCAATGCATAATTAAGCTCTGGAATTTGTTGCCCGAGGATGTGGTTAGGGGACTTATTGTAGATGGATTTAAAAAAGATTTGGATAAATTATTGGAGAAGTCCATTAACTGCTATTAACCAAGTTGACTTAGGGAATAGCCACTGGTATTATTGGCATTATTAGCATGGGATCTATTTAATGTTTGAATACTTGCCAGGTACTTGTATCCTGGATTGGCCTCTGTTGGAAACAGGATGCTGGGCTTGATGGACCCTCAGTCTGACCCAGCATGGCAACTTCTTATGTTCTTAAAGAGGAGGCCGGGAACTACAGGCCAGTTAGTCTGAAGAGAAATCAATTGCCCAAAATTAGATGCACCGGAGGTAGCCTTGATCTGGGTAAGACTGGGAGGATGTGCCCGTGGTAGGTATAAAAACAGTCAGAGTAGACAGGACGCCAGTTTTCTGGCTGATAAATACAAATTATCCTCCAATATTTAACATAAAAAAATAAAATGAAGGCAGAAAAGGATCAAATGGTCCATCCAGTCTGCCCAGCAAATGGCAGTATCTGCTGCACTGTGTAGCTTACCCCATGCTTATCAGTTTCCCAGACCATAAAGTCAGAGCCCTCATTGGTTGCTGTTTGAATCCAATTCCCCGTTACACCTTGCCATTGAAGCAGTGAGCAATGTTGAATCAAATTATAGCCTTATTGGTTGAGGGTAGTAATCGTCGCATCAGCAAGTTACCCCCATGCCTATTTGTTTCCCCAGATCATAAAATTCAGGGACTTTGTTGATTGCTGTACAAATCCAATTCCCCTTTCCCCCCTGCCGTTGAAGCAGAGAGCAATGATGGAGATGCATCAGAAGTATCAGGCTTAATGGTTAAGGGAGTACTCGCCACGCCAGCATTTCGTCATTTCTCTACCCCTAGGTCTACTGATTTCCTTCCAATGGAAAAGGTTTGATGTTTGCACATCATTAAAATCTTTTAGTTACCTGAATGTCTGTATCTTATCACTCTTGTGCCTCCTCTCTTCCAGGGTATACATATTCATATCCTTCAGTCTCTCTTCATAGGTTTTCTGATACTGATCCCACACAATTTTGGTCGCTCTTCTCTGGACCGCCTCCATCCAGTCTCTGTCCTTTTGAGATACGGTCTCCAGAAGTGAACACAATACTCCAGGTGAGGCCTCACCAAGGACCTGTACAAGGGAATAATCACTTCCCTTTTCTTACTCGATATTCCTCTCTCTATGCAGCCCAGCATTCTTCTGGCTTTAGCTATCGCCTTGTCACATTGCTTCGCCATCTTTAGATCGCCAGACACTATCATGCCAAGATCCAGCTCTTGGTCTGTGCACATCAGCCTTTCCCCCCATCACATACAGTTCTTTTGGATTACTGCACCCCAGATGCAGGACTCTGTACTTCTTGGCATTGAATCCCAGCTGCCAAATCCTCAATCATGCTTCAAGATTTCGTAAATTACTTTTCATTCTCTCGACTCCTTCAGGCATGTGCCCTCTGTTGCAGATATTGGTATCATCTGTGAAAAGGCAAACTTTACCTTCTCTCCTTTCCACAATGGGGCTCACAAAGATATTGAACAGAACTGGTCCCAATACCGATCCCAGTGGCACTTTCGACAGGTTGCTCCTCGTCACCTTTCAGTGTCACTTTGCCACTCTGGGCCTTATAATCTGAAAAATGTTTTGTCCCCTCTCTTTATCTCATGGGTGATCCTTTCTTCCGCTTGACCTTTTGCTTTTCTGATTTCTTTCTTTGTCTCCCTCAGTTTCACCAGGTGTTCCCTGTCTTCCTCTTTTTGGGATCCTTTGTATTTTTTAACACTGTTTTTTTGCCTTTATTTTTTCAGCCACCTCCTTTGAAAACCAGATTTGTTTCTTTTTCCTCTTACTTTTCTTTACTTTTCTAACATAAAGATTTGTTGCCTTTGTAATCACTCCTTCTAATTTAGCCCCCTGTTGTTCCACCTCACCCATTTTCTCCCGGTCTTCTAGTTCTTCCTCTATATCCCCTTTTGTCAGTCTGTATTTTTGAAACTCAAAACTCAGGTCTTGTAACCTTTTTGCATCTTATTTGTGATATCAAACCATATCAACTGATGATCACTTGTACTCAGGTGGGCACCTGTCCAGATATTAGAGACATTATCCCCATTTGTGAGCACATACTCTCTTGTGGGTTCCATTACCATTTGTTTGAGCAGAGCTCCTTGGAAAGCATCCACTATCTCTCTACTTCTAATAGATTCTGCAGAAGGGATGCTTCAGTCTACATCCGGCAGATTAAAATCTCCAATGAGCAACACTTCTCCCTACTTCCCCATCTTTTTGATGTCTTCGATCAGCTCTCTGTCTGAATTGGAAGCCTGATTTAAATGGAAGTATCATCATCTTTTTTTTAGAATAGCCCATAATGCTTCTTCCCTACACCTTATCTCTTGATGATAATGTCAACTTCAGAGTCCTTACAAGTAAATTTTAAAAGGAGCGCGTGTCCACCCATAAACACGTGTATTGGGCCCACAAGCAAAATTACGCTCAATTTTATATCAGAGACTCTTTTAGAGAAACAATGGGCCTTATTTTCCAATATCGCATTGGTAACGCATTAGGGGGCGTTACCAATGCAAATGAGGCTTCTTTCGTGCAGTGGGGAAACATCGCGTGCGGCGATGTTTTCGCGAAAACATTAGCGCCGCACGCGATGTTTTCCCAGTGCACAATGATTCTTTCAGTCTTTTATCGTGGTGACGGCTCCGGGGGGGGGGGGGGGGGAGAGAGAGAGAGAGAGAGAGAGAGAGACTGACTTACTATAGTGCCTATGCCCTACATAGGTATTTGAATCCCTATGGGAGGGCTACCTACTAACTCGGGGTGGGGATTAGGTATGAGCGTCGGGGGTTGGGGGCCACTTTCGCATTCCACATGAGACCTACGGACAGAACAGTGGTCTCTAGTGCAGATTTGCTGGCCGTCGGAGTGAGGACGCTCACTCCAAGAAGTGGTTTGGGCAACGTTCTCTCTACCTAGCTTGATGGACACTCTACCTGGGCAACAACATGCTAGGTGGAGAGAATGTTGCCCAAATCTCCTCTTGGAGTGAGCGTCCTCACTCCGACGGCCAGCAAATCTGCACTAGAGACCACTGTTCTGTCCGTAGGTCTCATGTGGAATGCGAAAGTGGCCCCAACCCCCGACGCTCATACCTAATCCCCACCCCGAGTTAGTAGGTAGCCCTCCCATAGGGATTCAAATACCTATGTAGGGCATAGGCACTATAGTAAGTCTCTCTCTCTCTCTCTCTCTCTCTCTCTCTCTCTCTCTCTCTCTCTCTCTCTCTCTAACGCGATTTGCGAATTTATCGCACGCGGTAAAGTGCTTGGAAAATGAGGCCCAATCTGACACACTATAGATCTCCTACTGCAAGAAGGGCACTTTTAGCTCAGGGTGGGTTTTGGGGGGCAGTGTTCAAGGGTCTACAGAATCTTGCACCCTAGGCAGACCAATGTAACACTGCCCCCCTCCCAAAACCCACCTTGAGTTGAAAGTGCTCTTCTTACAGAGGGAGATATATTGAGTGTCAGATTGTCTCTTTAAAAGTCTCTCTCTCTCTCTCTCTCTCTGTTGAGAATCCCTCTGGCCCAAAATCTCCAGACTTGTGCCTCATCAGGACCAGCAGTAACGTTACACAGGTAACATGGCACGCGTTGCCAAGGTCAGCCTTGCAAAATTCAGGAGTTATGCGTGTAAGTCTAGGCCCCTCCCCAGAACACCCATGCCCCACCCCTTTTCTGCCTCCTTGTTCTTGACGCACGCACAACTATGTATGCGCGTACTTCCTAGCTTCTTAAAATTCACGTTCCTCACGCGCAGCCCACATACACGTGTTTGAGGCCGTTTTTGCGCGAGCAACGCTTTTAAAATCTACCTCTTACTTTCTTAATTCATTACATGGACTATCTGATTAGCATTAAGATGGAGCTGCATTCATCCTGCCATCAATTTTAACAAATTTCCCTGCGTCACTGCAGCTCACACACCCCAAAACATCAGAGATCCACCTCCATGCTTCATGCTAGGGATGATGTGCTTCTCTTTATAACATTAATGGTTGTGACCATAAAATTCAATTTTGGTCTCATCACTTCAAATTATTTTCTTCCAGAAGTTTTAGGCTTCTCTAGGTGCTGTTTGACATATTGTAAGTGGGCTGTTTTAGGCGCTGGTGTAGCAATGGCTTTTTTCTGGCAACTCTATCTTGCAGCTCATTTTTGTTCAAGTACCTCCTTATTATGCATGCTGAAACACCCACACAACTTTCTTTCAGAGAAGCCTGTATTTCAGTAGAAGTTGCTTGTTGGTTTTTCTTTGCATCCCAGCAAATTTTCATGGCAGTTGTGTCTGAAATTTTTCTATCTTGGTATTAACAGAATTTTCTACTTCTTGATCAGTTTGAATGGTTTTCATTGACATTTTCAAATCTTTGGATATCTTTTTAAATTCTTTTCCTGATTTATAAAGTTGAGCTACCTTTGCTCGCAGATCCTTTGACAGTTCTTTTTCTTTCCCCAACTTTGAGTAACCACCAAAGTCAGTGCAGCCCTGGATGAAATGCACAAGGGTTTCTCAAGAGCTCAGAAACTCATTGATTATTTAATCACAGTCACTAATTACAATCAAACAAGGCACAGGTGTGGATACATACTTTACATTGCCATCTCAACCTGTGTGTGTCAACTTGAATATATATTATCAGCCCAAACATTCAAGGGTATGCAAACTTTTGAATAGGACCATTTTATTATTTCCCTTATTGCTATGGTTTGTTTAATGATTGTGCTTATCTGTGATGCATAATAGTTTAATTTGAAACACATTAAAAATAATAATAAAAAAATAATTAAAATAATTAAAAAAAAGACGTATTTTGTCTGATCACTCATGTTTTTTTTAAATGCTACACATCTTACAATTCTGCCGGGGGTAGGTAAATGTATAAGCACAACTGTTTATACACAGTATATATTTATTTAAAACATTTTATATTCCACCTCTTCCATAGTTAATGTGCAGAGTGGATTATTTTATTTTATTTATTTAAATACTTTTCTATACCGAAGATCATGTACAAGTACATATCGGTTCGGTTTACAGTGAACCAACAGTTGGAAATTACATCAAACAATAAGAACATAATTTAACTAAACCTTGTACAGCCAACAATAAGAACATAATTAACAAAATTGTACTAGAGTAGAACTGTAGTTGAACAAGCATAACGAGTGGAATATAGGGAATATCGAAAAAGGGAAAAACATGATAATCAGCACAGGGAGTACATTATAGAGGTTACGGGGTTACGGGGGGGTTACGGGGATTACAGTATATATATGCACATATAAGTTTATATGTACATATGTACATATGGATATATACATATATGTACATATGGATATATACATATATGCACGTATACAATGCTTTTATTTTTGTAATGTAATTTCACAGCACATTTTTTTCTTACTATACAAAATTTCTCCTCTCTAGCCCTGTTACACAGACCTAGCTTAAAAAGCATTTACCTGTAGCTTGAGTACATGACCTCATATGTATTAAGGAATATTGTAAAAAAGTTATGAAATGGAAAAAATGTTTGCAGAATTGCTGAAACATTTTTAATTACTTCAGGGCATGTCCTTGTTCACATATAATTAATCTACTAATTAGCTTTGCTCCAGTCCAAACACGGAGAGAGGGCTTCAGTATCAGTTTGGCAGTCTTTCTACTTCTCAAATGAAATGAATGTCTGCCAAAAATTGTTCTTATTTTCATTGTAAATTGACATATTTTTACTTCCAGAAACTGAAGAATTCTTTCAAATGAGGATTTATGCAACTTAAATCTAACCCTTTGAAACTAGCATATAGGGAGTCAATTTTCAGTGACCCACATGAATAAACTATTCACAATTCAAAACATATAATACACATAGTACAAATATCTGCTGAAATCAAGCAAATGCCTTATTAAAATAAAACACTTTAAGCTTTTTCCTAAACATTTCCCCATGTAACTCCTCAGGAAGGCTGCTCCACAGAACAGGCCCTGCACTGGATAAAGCTCTAGATTGAGTGGTCTGAAATCTGGAAGACATCACAAGTGTGGTCTCTCAGATCTCAAAATTCGTCCTGGTAAATAGAATTTCAGTTTTGACCTCACAGAACTTACATTCTCAGCGTACAACAATTTTTGCATTATAGCTACCAGCTTAAATTGCGCTCTCCGTTTAATTGGTAAGCAGTGTAGCTCACGCAGAGAGAATGCAGGCTGCCACATCCTGTAATAACCTCTTTTGGAGCAGGGGCTCAGTATCTATGGGCTCCCAATAAGTACAGACATTACTGGGACCAGTTTTTGATATATATATATATATATAAAATAAGTAAACCTATCTATTTTAATATCTAATATGACCTACACATAGCATTTATATTTTCAATTTGTCCATCTGTCCAGCTGGCTATGACATTATGACACTAATGTCCCAGATGGGGAGGCTGACACAGCAAAAATTAAAAGTGCAGCTGGAGCAGCAGTGTTAGTGGAGTTCCCCAGGTCCCACCAGCCTAAGAGGAGGAGGAAACAGTGGGGTTCATAGGGATCCCAAGGCCCCACCAATTGAAGAAGAGCTGCCATTGCTTGGAGCAGCTTTTCCCTCACCCTAACTTCATCCCCATAGCCACCCATTTTTTAGGAACCAAATTATAGGCGCTCAGCAATAATCAGATTTAGGCCCCTAAACCCTCTGGAAATTGGCCCTTAGTTGGTTAGGAACATAGTTTCCCATATGGAGCTTACTCACTGATCTCTTAACAGATCATTTCAGAATTGTGTTGAGCTCTGTCCCCAAATCAGTATCAAAACCTCTGGGTAGGACATTCATACTGATGAAAGAAAAGCCAACTGCTTCTCTCTCTTCCCTCTACCTGGGCAAAGAACTTCTTAGTCTCCTCACTCTCTAATCGAAACCACCATAAACTCTTCACTAATCCCTGAAGCCCCTTCATGGGCCAGCTCACATCCAATCAGTTCAAGGGGGTGACTGGAAGGTACCATTCATTCATTCATTCAATTTATACTCTAAACTTCCCAAAGCGCAGGGCAGATTACAATAATACCAAACATTAAAATAAGATAAACCTATAAGACATCATGGCTACAAAATATAAAATACAGTAATCAGTTTCATAAGACATCATCAAGGTAACAAAATATTAAAAAAGAAATACAATAAAAATCCTACAAAAATCCTGGGTACAAAAAGTGAGTGGAATAGATCAATAGATAAAATGTGTATGTTATGGAGACCGTGCATACAATTGTGGATTCCATGGTAACCTGACTGGCTAGGTTTAAGAACCACTGCAACAGATGGTTATATGTCAAGCTAAAATCTCTGGGGTACCAAATATAAATGTCTCCTGCAATTTCACTTATTAATTATCATTAGAAAAAGATCCAGTAAAATACGACGTACAAAAATTGTAGCCTAACATGTGGTCAACGTATAAGCAGTGAAAACTATAAAGACTAGAATTAGCAGGAAATATAGATACACCCAACTAAAAGTCACAAGAAGAACCAAGTGTTGAAGTGTCTCCTAAAACCCGTGAGATCAGGTGCCAGGAGCAAGTCACGAGGAGGCGCAGATTCCAGTGATAGACACAATCACCATCCCTGACTTTGGCAAAAAGACTCTACATATGCACTCATGAGTCATGTAATAGCTGAACATTAAATAAACTAGACTTCTTAGACACTGTATTGAGGCTTGGCCTAGTCTATATGCCCTGTTTGATGTTTTTAATTTGATAGGGACAGAGTCATTGATTGCTACATATAACTTCAGGTTGAAAGGAAGTGTCAGATTCAATGAGACATAGAAGGTAGAGGCTAGGAAGCTGCAAAGGAGCCTTAGAGTTAAGAAAAGACCACGCCACACCTGCCTCCTTAATTCTTGCTCCATGCCTGGCTCCTTCAGTTCTAGTCTTGCTCCATTGCTGCTCCAGCCTTCTGCCTCTCTCCTGGACCTTCCTGCTCTCCACCGGATTTGCCTGTGAACTCTTTCAATTGTTTTATGTTTCTGAGTGAATTATTTCTCAACCCTCTATCATGGAGCCAGTCATCTCTTTCCTTTCAGGAACACCTTCTTTTGTGCACTGGTCACATGTGGCTCCGTGTACACTGGTGACCAAGTTCCTGAAGAAGAGATCATGCTAGGAGGACAAAGAAGGTAGATTCAGGAGTAAAATAAGAAACATATCTGTCCAGAAAGGGGTATGAAATATCCTCCCATGGCTGGTGGTGGAGGCAAAAACATGGGAGGAGGAGGACGGATCCTTAGCAGTCGGATGTAAAGAACAAGAGGTCTGTGATATTGCACCACAGTCAGGCTGGCTAGAACTGGCAACATATTCTGACTCTCCGTATAAGTTAATAGGTGCTGTTGCTGTTGTATTCGTCGCTGGTTATCACCTTTGCAGGTTTGGCTGTCAGACTTGTATGACCAGCAGAGCAAGGTGAAAGGCTCTGTTACAGACTCACCAGCATCAGTACCTACTATCATCAGACTATTTTTAAAAAGCCACTAGAGGCAATTGAGACCAGCAACAATGATGTCACACAGAGAGAGTAAATCATCTCCAAAGCCATGTAGCCAATTTAATCGTGATTAATGAGGCTAGATTACCTTGTGTGAAAACTGCTCAAAAGCATGCACATTGTTTTACTTTGATGTCACTGACAAGGGGCCATGGTTAGGGAAAGGAACACGCCCCATGCCTATGTTATACCTGTGGGGAAGTGGGTGCAAAGCCTGTGGGTACTTTTGTGCCTGCCATCCCTGAATTTTCAAAGGGAAATTCTAAGGTGGTTTTCCTTTTAAAAATTAGCTTGTAGGTCTGCAGGTTCTATGTTCCTGTGACCCTCTGAGTTCTCCAGATGACTCCAAAATTTCCTCCAGGGTGATCTCAGAGATCCATGAGCCAGGCTTGTTTTTTACCCTACTGCATGTATGCTGACGAAGTCCTCTGTATATGCATAGGTATCCTCCTCTCTTGCCAGGATAGACTTGATCATGTAGAGGTATCTTTGACACTATTAGTATTTGCATGTGGCCAGTTGTATGCTGTATCAGTTAAAACAGACCTGTGGGGTAGCCGAGTAAACTTCTTAGGGTGGTGGCATGTACCATACTGACCCCAGCCTTTCTTAAAGATTCCACTTAATCACACCAGCATTCATAATATGTAGACTACTGGTTCCCAAACCTGTCCTGGATGACTCCCAGCCAGCCAGGCTTTCAGGATATCCACAATGAATCCAGGTTTTCAGGATAACCTGACTGGCTGGGGGTCTTCCAGGACAGGTTTGGGAACCTCTGATGTAGACTGCTTACTTCCAGTAGTGTACACACAGCTTCACTTCAGGACAGAGATGTTTCAGGAGCTGCCTTCTCCTGGAGACGTGGGGCCTGTCTGTTCCCAGCTGGGACCACATTCTCATTCCTGCTCTGCAGGGTTCCACCCACAAAGCTCTCTCTCTCTCTCTCTTTCTCTGGCTTTTAAGGTGGATCAGATGCCTGGTCTCACACAGTTTAGGGACACTCTTTCACAAACCCATCATATCTGAAGGTCATTTAAGGTAGTCTTATTAGAAAATGCCTCTGAATTTTATATTTGTAAGTTCTATATAATAAATAATATTATTGTCACCATCCTTTTTGACCTAAACGTACCATGCAAAAAAATCTCTCTGTGCTTAGAGATTTTCTTTCCTCTTTTCCTTCTCAAGAGCGTTCAAATGTTGCTGGGGTATGGAGGATGCATATTACAATTCACTCCAAATTTGCAGAAAATCTGTTTGTCCATTGCCTCTTTTTAAAATTTAGGTCATTTCCTATCTTTTACATGTAACTGGCATGCTACACACAAATCTCTAGGAAAAAAACCCAAACACACCTTGCAGTAATTTTAAACAGAGTAAAATAAAACAAAATAGAAAAGGGCATTCCATGTTACTGATTTTTTTGGGGGGAGTGATATATATTGAATGGTGGTCCCGCTTCACAAGAGTGGGAACAGAGAAGAGGCTGGTAACTACAGACCAGTTAGCCTCACTTCGGTGGTGGGAAAAGTAATGGAGTCACTGTTGAAAGAGAGAATAGTGAACTATCTACAGTCGAGAGAATTGCTGGACCAGAGGCAGCATGGATTCACCATGGGAAGATCCTGTCAGACAAATCTGATTGACTTTTTTGACTGGGTAACCAAGGAATTGGATCGAGGAAGAGCACTTGATGTCATCTACTTGGATTTCAGCAAAGCTTTTGATATGGTCCTGCACAGGAGATTGGTGAATAAAATGAGAAGCTTAGGAGTGAGTGCCGAGGTGGTGGCCTGGATTGCAAACTGGTTGACGGACAGAAGACAATGTGTGATGGTAAATGGAACTTTCTCTGAAGAGAGAGCGGTGTTAAGTGGTGTACCGCAAGGATCGATGTTGGGACCGGTCCTGTTCAATATCTTTGTGAGCGACATTGCAGAAGGGATAGAAGGTAAGGTATGTCTTTTTGCGGATGACACTAAGATCTGCAACAGAGTGGACACGCCGGAAGGAATGGAGAGAATGAGATGGAATTTAAGGAAGCTGGAAGAGTGGTCGAAGATATGGCAGCTGAGATTCAATGCCAAGAAGTGCAGAGTCATGCATATGGGGAGTGGAAATCCGAATGAACTGTATTCGAAGGGGGGAGAAAGGCTGATGTGCACGGAGCAGGAGAGAGACCTTGGGGTGATGGTGTCTAATGATCTGAAGTCGGCGAAACAATGTGACAAGGCGATAGCAAAAGCCAGAAGAATGCTGGGCTGCATAGAGAGGAATATCGAGTAAGAAAAGGGAAGTGATTATCCCCTTGTACAGGTCCTTGGTGAGGCCTCACCTGGAGTACTGTGTTCAGTTCTGGAGACCGTATCTCCGAACAGACAGAGAAAGATGGAGGCGGTCCAGAGAAGGGCAACCAAAAAGGTGGAGGGTCTTCATCGAATGACTTATGAGGAAAGATTGAAGAATCTACATATGTACACCCTGGAGGAAAGGAGGAGCAGAGGTGATATGATACAGACTTTCAGATACTTGAAAGGTTTTAATGATCCAAAGACAACCACAAACCTTTTTCATTGGAAAAAAATCAACAGAACCAGGGGTCACGATATAAAACTCCAGGGAGGAAGACTCAGAACCAATGTCAGGAAGTATTTCTTCTCAGAGAGGGTAGTGGATGCCTGGAATGCCCTGCCGGAGGAAGTGGTGAAGACCAGAACTGTGAAGGACTTCAAAGGGGCGTGGGATAAACACTGTGGATCCATAAAGTCTAGAGGACGTGAATGAAGAGTGGGTGGCTCGCAGGTATGACTGCTACTACCTGGAGATAATAACCTTATTCAATAAACATACACACGGTTAATGCGACTCCAACATTGCTCTAAGCTTCAACGGCAAGAGGAAATGTGGAAAAAAGGATTTGCATCCTTCACGCATATCCAGCATAGCTCTCTGCTTCAACAGCAGGGGGAATGAAGAAAAGTGGATCTATATACAGAGAACAACCAACAAGGACTGAATTACATAGTCTGGGTAAACAAATAAGCATGGGTGTAGCTTGCTTTTTGCGGCGGTTACTACCCCTAACTAATTAAGCTTGATAGTTCACTTAGATGCAGTTCCAATACTGCTCTCTACATTAATGGTGTGGGTGGAAGGGAAATAGAACCAAAAGGTTACTAAGAGCCAAGAGAAACAGATAAGTATGAGAAGAAAAAAAAGTGTGAAGCTTGCTGGGCAGACTGGATGGGCCGTTTGGTCTTCTTCTGTCGTCATTTCTATGTTTAGATTTTGGTTTTTTATTCGTTTATATTGTTTCATTCTGTGCTCTGTGTTTCGGTTTGTAAAGCACATGGGGGTTTTGCTGTATGATGCATTGATTGAGGTGTATGTAGACAAATTAAACTTTGTTGATATGGAAGCAGTTCCTCAATACCCCCTCCCCTTCTCTGCCAGATTACTGGGCGCTCACAACAGCAATGGTTCTTTACATTAGGACACAATTTCTAAGTGGATGTGTTAGTGTCCTGATGCTTGGAGTTAGACAGCAGATACCGCCTTGCTAGAGACTCTTTCATGCTGAATAAATCCTAACACAGCTGCAGCTTTCAGAAAGTAATAGGATTCTGCATCATTTGCATTCCTGAGACAGTTTAGTTTCAACAGATTGAAAAATGGAGCATGTTAACTTGTCCAAACTCCTTTCAGAAGGGATGAGGTGAGCTGTTTCCTGAAGAAGATAATCCTAATCTGAATGCATGTGGCTTCTCTTTAATGTTAAGCAGCCCCACCACAGTGAGAACTGATCACCATTGCTAATGCCCTGGACAGCTCCCTATAGCCTGGGGCCTTTGCAGTGCTTCACCCTGGGAAGATATTATGATTTGGTAAAGGCCATCTTATACGAGTGCCAAGGCAATCCAGAATCTATTGACATACAACAGGAAAAAACTACCAAAAACATCCATCTGACTAGATTGTGCAACAGAAAGAGCAAGAACTCAATACTCGGACATCAGAAAACTGATTTAAAACATTGCCCTTCACCGATATTTTATGGTATTTGTGTCGTGGTGGTCTGATGACCGAGGCTTCAGTCTTCCTCCTGCATCTCAGCTGCTTGTTTCTTTGAAAACTGTCAAAAAGCAATTTAGAGATTTTAAAAGGGGCAAGAAAAGCAGCGGGCTTGGAGTATTGTAAGAAGGGTTACACAGCCTTTGACTTCTCCTCTGCTGGTGTGTGCAACATGTGAAGGTTGGAAAGCTGCCCCGGGGGCAGAGAGCTGTAAAATGTATTGCTCGAGTCACTTACATACAAAAAATGCTCTTTTCCCTATAATTTAGAGCCTGGCATCCTCAGCGGCTGTGCGACCTCTATCAGGGTGCTCCTCGGGCTGGGGTGGAGGGTGCTGTTGCCTCAGAGAGAACTCAAACGTCCCCATTACTAAGCTGAAAACAAATGTTACTGTGATGCTTGCTGGGCGCGGGGCTTCACTCACCCGACACCGTCCTCTGTCTTCGTGGTCCTCAGCCGCCAGCCTCACTGCCAGTGTCGCAGACGTCCTATCCCTGCCGGCGACCTCATAGGCGCGCACGAGCGCCTCTCTGCCTAATTTCAAGGGCCCGTGGCAGGAAATTCCCTGTGGCCCTCGCTGATGACATCATCACCCAGGACGTACTTAAGGTGGGCTCCTGCCTTCAGCCCTTGCCTTGGCAACAGGTCTGATCCTTCGGGGTGTGAGTTACTGAGTTTCTGCCTTTCCTTCTTCCATCCCTTTGGACTGATCTTGGCTTGACCCCAGACTGGACACTACCTCACTTCCCGCTGCCTGCCTCGACCTTGCCTGGACCCCCACTTCGTGTTTCGCTGCTGGACCCTGACCTCGAACTGAGTACCTGCTGGCTGTCCATCCGCTGACCCTTCGGTGTGCTGCTTGCTAGGCTTCAGTTACCTGGGCTTCCACCTCTGCAGAGGTCCCTCCTAAGTCTAGCCGGCCCTGCCACCCGAGGGCTCACCCTAAGAGGAACGTGGGCTGGGAGTGGTGAAGCTCCAGCTTGGAGTATCCTGCATAATACTTCAGGTTTCTGGGGCCACAGGTTGATACCAGTCCATTTGACAGCTATGAAATCAGTAGGGTGGTCTCAGGGCAGTGAACAGGTAACCTCATCATTAAAACCCTCGTTAGGCTTGTCACTAATTGACAGTCTCAGCAGAAGGCAAAGAATGAACAACCACGGGCAACTTAAATGCTTTTAAATCCGCTGGGGCAAGTTGTATTTTTTTTTCCAGAAGCCCAGCAAAATGGGGATGGAAAGAGAGGGGAGAGTCTGTACTGCTGACCCTTGCCCCGTCCTATGCTTGCGCCCTTTGGATGAGTGGCCAAATTCAGCACATTTCACGGAGAGAGAGGAGACAAAGAAAATCTGCTGACATCATAAGAGTTATATATATGACTTGCATAAAATGACTTAAAATTATTCTATAACTAATACTGCATAGAAAAACTACTACAGGCACTCAGGGACGGTAACGGTCAAACCAGTGTGCGGGGGCATATATGTGCTCACCAACGTACGTGGTCATCTTATCACATACGTGTGCATGTTATAAGATAGCCTGGCCACAGGCACTCAGGGACAGTAACGGTCAAACCAGTGTGCGGGGGCATATATGTGCTCACCAACGTACGTGGTCATCTTATCACATACGTGTGCATGTTATAAGATAGCCTGGCCACAGGCACTCAGGGACGGTAACGGTCAAACCAGTGTGCGGGGGCATACTTTCCCTCTGAAAAGTTATGGAGAAATTGACCTGGTCCATGCACAGAATAACCTTCTCTTCAGAGGACGTAACGTGTGCGGGTTCATGTAACACCCCCGGATTCCCCTCCAGCAGAACGCCTCTCCCCAGTCTGTGTAAAAAAGTACAAATCCTTTCACCTGCACTCAGAACAGGGCCATTTCCATGCATAAAACCATGTGTTGTAGGTATAGATGGCATTGAGAATCAGGCCCTTATGGGACATAGGATAATGTATATAGAAAATCATTTTTGACTGGCACGTGTTTGAAACTTAATGTCAAAGCTTCAGTCCTAAGTACTGTCCATTCCTGCAGGAGCAGTTTCAGGGGGGGGGGGGGGGGGGGGGACGCTACTGCCAGGAGAGACCCTGCAGGCATCCCCAGGGATGTAACGAGTACAGCTCAGGTGGAAATCTTCAGAGGGGTGGCAATAAGAGTGAAAAGCAGCGCAGCAGCGCCCTCAGCACCTCCTCTTGCACAAGCTTTTAATTATGAAGGGAATCCATGTGAGGGATGGGTCGGCCGCGGGGCCTGAGAGCGCGCAGCGGCGGAGGCCTCGGGGTGATTTCCCACTACCCTTGCCTAACACCAGGGCAAGTGAGGGCTGAGAGCCAGGGGGAGATAGGAGGGAGAGGACCAGAAACGGAGCATGCAAGAGAGAGGGTAGGAGGGAGGAGAAGAAGATTCAGTGAGAGGGAGGAGTATTAGGGAAAGAAGAAAGGAAGGAGCAATGGGGGAAGAGTGAGGAAGAGAAGGGGGAGATGCCCTGGCGGGGGAGAAAGAGGGTCAAGGACTGGAGATTGGGTGAGTGGTAGGAGGAAGTGACTCAGGTAGAAGGGAGGGAGGAGGAAGGGATGTGAGATTAGGGCTCCTTCCAGGGTTCTGCCCTTGTGCTGAGTAAGTCCTGCATTTGCACATCTTCCATAAACATTCATAGATAAAAATGTCAGAAAGAGAAGCTCCTATCTGATGAAATCACGACCTTTCAGTTGTGGTTCTCCTCCCCTGTCCTCCACTCTTACGATGACTTTTCTCCAGGGGAGATCTGTGAAAGCAGGGACCTCGGAGAGGAAGAAATAAAATTGTAACGAGAAGCTCAACATCCATGCGGTATAGGAGGGTCCATGCTTCAGGTGCACTGCTCTAGGTGAAATCTCCCCTCTGGATATCCGGCATCGCCCTGTCTGCCCTTGGATAGAAAGCAATGAACTGCTGCTGCTGATTAATTGCCAGAGAGGAGCAGAAGGACACAGGACGGGGCTGGCCTGATCGTTCTGTGATTCCCTTGCTTGGCTTCTGCTCCTCAGTCTGGCTCAGGCTAGTGCTGCCGGGCACCGTCGATCAAGGCGATAAGGGGAAGTATAAAGCCAGTGAAACCTCAGGCCAGTGAGCAGGCTGTGACCTGTCCAACTCCCAGCACCGTCAAAACGTGCAGTGCTGGTAGGAACCGGAACCGCTGCTCTTCCAGGTCCTTCTACAAGGTTCCCAAAAGATCCTCTAGACGTGGCCAAGCGCCTCATATATCCACAGTTTCTACCCTCAAACATAGCAGCCACGTTTTCCTTCAGTAATGCATCCAATGCGGTGCTTTCATTTGTCAGCCTGTTCTCCTCTGTCCAAGATAATTGCTGGCTTTATAATTTAGTTCTGTGTAAAGAAGAGGGATGCGGTGTCCTGGTGAGACCCGTCCCAATAACCCTGACCAGAACTGTCTGTGTTCCCCGCTGGCTCGGTTCTGTTTATACCCCAGAGGTCAGAGGTGCAGGCTGCACACACAGGCACAGGGAGCGTGAGGTCAGCCGCGCTGACAGTAAGCTGCATGGTCTCATCCATGTGCTTCGTGAAGTCTGTGAGCCTCCTTTCTGGGGAGACTCTGCCCTGTGAGGGGAGGAGCAGAGAGCGGGTGCGGTGCGCTGGAGGTAGGAGGCAGCGCTGTACTAGAGCCACTGGAACATATATTTTTCATAGGAGGCTGGGACAAGGCCCCGTTTTGATTTTTTTGCACAGATCACCAGTTAGCCTAGAGCCAGCAGAATTATTTAATTTAAAAAGAATACATTTACCTTGTGTTCTACTATGATGGATTGCCTTTTCTTATATAGCTCTATGTAAAATAAGTCTATATTTGTTTTGGATTTTAGAAAGATTAAGCTCTTGATCGCACGTTGATTGATGTTGTACATTGCTGTGAACAGTACTGGAATGGCAATCAATGTGTTCTTAATTTAAATGAAATGTCCACTAATACCCATTACTGGAGAAAGACCCTGGCACTCGTTGAAATGTTAAAGCACACTATGGCTAGGACTAACGGAAAGGCAATTCATGGTTTTCAGATTCCATGTGATAATTAGCAATGATGCTGCAAGCAGAGAGGGGAAAGATGCAGAGAGAGAGCATCACGATAGGACTGGTACAAGATACAATCACATTTAACATTTTATTTTAAAGTGAGCAGACTTTCTCTGACTCTAACCTGCTTGGTTCTGCATAAACATCTATTTTATGCTATGGGGCAGATTCAGGAAAGTTTAACTCTAGCTTTGCTCTGGTGCAAAAAAAATGTTTGGCACATTAAACGATGCCGGGACGTTTTTACTGCTAAATCCATTGGCAGCTGCTGTGAAAGTGTGTGACAGGGCTTTGCTTGTCAGTAAGTTGCCCTTAAATGCAATTTGAATATTCAGGAACAAAAGGAAAGGTCTGGAATAGTTTGAGCCTCCCATGTTTCAGACTCCACCTCTCGGAGGGTATGGTGTCCAAGGTAGACTCCCAGGAGCGTGCTCTGTGTTTCAAAGTGGGGGCCTCTGGAGGCTGGAGCTGTGAGCTCAAAGCCTGGATTGCTCGCTATGACCTCTGGAGTCCTCTCCCGGGGGCAGCTGGGTAGGATATGCAGATGAGCCTTCCAGTCCTCTTCTACAAAGGGGTGCAGGACGGCGTCTGGAAACTGGGGCTGTGGAGTTCAAAGCCTGAGATGCTCGCTGTGACCTCTGGAGTCCTCTCCCGGGGGCAGCTGGGAAGGATACACAGATAAGCCTTCTGGTCCTCTTCTGCTCTCTAATGTTTCATAATTTTAGTACAAATTGATTTTTGTCATTGTAAGTTTAATTGAAGATTTCTTCATATTACTGCCTGACATTTTGAAGTCAGTCATCAGTCCAATATTTTTATAAAGTGTTGGGATTATTTTTTTAACTCTTAAAAGGAGAAGTCATACTTAATGGTGAATTTTAAAAGCCCAACGCCTGCATTAATTAGGGTATGTGTGAATATGTCGGGCTTGGGCGCACTGAGTGTGCATAAATGCCGCTGCACGCACATCTCAGAACTTCTAAAAAAGGGGGCGGGGCATGGACAGTGCATGGGCGTTTCCATACTTGAAGCAGAAATTTGCGCGTGCATACTTAACGTGATCCGAGACCTGCTGATGTCCCCCGCTGCGTAACTACACTTCCGTAATATATGGCATGTAAATGATAAAATAAAGAAATAAAAAAGTGGGCGGGGAATGGACAGTACATGGGCATTTCCATACTTGAAGCATAAATTTGCACAATCTTACTTAACGTGAACAGGCACATGCAGATGTCCCCCGCTGTGTAACTTCACTTCTGCAAAGGATGGCGTGTAAATGATAAAAAAAAAGAAATAAAAAAGGGGGCGGGGCATGGACAGTACATGGGCGTTTCCATACTTGAAGCATAAATTTGCGCGTGCATACTTAACGTGATCCGACTCCTGCCAAGGTCTCCCGCTGCATATCTTCACTTCTGCAATGAATGGCGCGTAAATGATAAAATAAAGAAATAAAAAAGGGGGCGGGGCATGGACAGTACATGGGCGTTTCCATACTTGAAGCATAAATTTGCGCGTGCATACTTAACGTGATCCGACTCCTGCCAAGGTCTCCCGCTGCATATCTTCACTTCTGCAATGAATGGCGCGTAAATGATAAAATAAAGAAATAAAAAAGGGGGCGGGGCATGGACAGTACATGGGTTTCAGGAAGACATGGAAGAACAGTGAGAGCGAGAACCTCCGCAGAGTCCAACAGTTACAGTAACAGAAACGTTAGCATTCTGTGCTATCCAGCCACAGCAAGGAGAATGACCACATTGACATTCTGGCTCACAGCTAAGTGTGCACACGTCACTGAGACACAGTACTGCAAGATAAAACTGACATACACTGAAACAGATGATAGAGGAAAAGACAGAAAAGAGTCAGAGTAAGAATAAAGAAATGCAGATACATACCTTACCAAAAACACAGCTCATACTTAGCTTTCATCTTTGACCAACAACATTGGAACATCTATGAAAAGAAAGCTTTACACAAAACGTCAAAGTTCTTGAAAAGCACAAACCTTTTGGTATAATCACACTCTGTGCCACTACCAGTTACATTTAAAGAATACTTATCTGAGACCAATAGCTTTTGCAGAATTGGTTCTGATATTCTGATTTTTGATATTTGATTTCTGATACTCTAGGTTTTCTGGGAAAAAAAAAGAAAGGGAACGGTTGTGAAGTATTTATTATTACATCTCTGGTATTTTCTTTATAATTATTTGCTAATAATAATATTCAGTAAAAAAAAAAATATACCCCTGTTTACAGTGAAAATAAATCTTGAAAGTTTGTGTTTTGAAATTGAACTTCCTTATTTTATATTACAGGGTTCTGCTTTCCCTCTCTATCCCTGAGAGACTGGCTGGCTGGGTTTCGGGCCCTATTTCCTTTCAGAAGACCCGGCAGGAAAGAGCCCTCTTTTTCTAGCCCTCACTCTGGGATACTCGGTGACTCTACTAGTGACATCAGAAACCCCATTACACAAACTTGCCACCTTAGCCACCATAAATGGGAAAACCACTACATTTCAGAGGGGTGGCACAGTTTTCATGGCGTAGTACTTTCAGTTATATACTAGAACAAGTTTCTGATTTTTTGCAGGAGTAATCTCTTTTTCAAACAGAAACCAATGTGCTTCTAAGGTAAATTAGTGCAATCCCTTTGGAGATTTACATTACAGTTAGTTGTCCTTAATGACTCACTGCTGTTCTGATTAACAAATAATGGTACCTAATCAAATCAAACACACAACTTTAACACTTCAGTTAGTCAGCCAGAGTGACTCACTGCTTTCTAACAAATGTTGGTACCTATTCAAACCCAATCACACTACCTCAACACCTTTCCAAGGTGAGTAACTGAACTGAACTTTTCAACCTTTTTACTTAGGTATACACTGCTCCTAGCTTATTTCTAGCTTCTGGCTACTTTTTTCTTTTTTTTTGTTTTTAATATACAAACACTAACTTCTGCTTACTAGCTACCTTACAGACTGTTAAAAATAAACACACTAACTACTGCATACTAGCTGCCTTACTGACTGACTATTTAAAAATACAGTCTAACTTCTGTTTATTCGCTGCCTTCCTGCCTATTAAAAGCACAAACACACTAAATAAAACTCCCAAATAGTTAACTTTGCCCCCCAAAAAAGACAATGTCCCAAGCAAAAACTTACTGATTCCTTTCAGCCATCAGCAAGGAGATCCTCTCCTCTCAATGCTCCCACTGGATGGTTGGGGGTAGTGTATATTTCTTTGAGTTTGAAATTGAGTTCTTTCTTGGTGGCTAGGATCTTTTTTTGATCCTTGGTGGCTAGGATCTTTTTTTGATCCTTGGGATGGAGGTGATGTCATAAATGTGTGTTGGGAGTTGATTGATTAGGACTGTGTCTGTAGGCTTGAGCCATGTTTCGGTGATGGCGCAGATGTTGGGCTTGTGGTCTGTTAGGATGTCATGCAGTATTGGGGTCTTGTTTTGTAGGGATTGGGCATTGAAGAGAGTATAAGGGAGAACAGGGAGAGGCTGAGCATTTGGATTATGGGGGAAATTGTGATTGGGATGAAGGATCTGGAGTGTATGATGGGTCTTTTGTTATAAAGATTCTTGTGAGTGTGGGTTAATGTGCTGCATGTTGGGATTAGCATTGTGAACATGGAGGGATGTGAGAAAAAGGGGAGTGGGAGGGACGGGGGAGAGTGGACTGTGTTGAGCGTGGACTTGAGTGGAGGGGGGCTTTGCTGTGGGAGGCAAGGGAGGATTTTCTTTTTTCTGGAGGGGTGTAGATTTCTGTGAGTTCAGGGGTGGGGGAAGGGGGTTGGAGGGAGTGGGGCTTAGAGGGTGAGAGTGAGCTGGTGTGTTGCAGGAAAGGGTCGGCACAAAGGGGCTCACTAAGGGGCATGCCCATTAGGTCGCACACCTTGAGGCGCGCAACACCGGGCGTGCGTTGCCTAAGGTCGCGGCCTTGCTTATGTGCAGTGGTAGGTCGCTGGGGTGACGTCACCGAGGGGGAGGTTCTCTCATGAAAAGAGGAGCGGCCTTGCCTGGTGGCGATCTTCAGAGGTGGTCGAGGGCTGCGATGGGCTGGCGGCGAGCTCCAGAGGCGGTCGAAGGCATCGGTAGCCCAGCGGTGTGCTCCGGGGGTGGCCAAGAGCTGCTATGGACCGGCGGGAGTCCCCATTCCCTCAAAAACCTTGTGGTGGTCCAGATTGAAGAGGAATCCATAGCAGAGGGAAAGGTACTTGTTGAGAAGCAATTGGAGGCTGTGGGAGGTGCCTTAAATGAAACCCAAATTGCTTACCTCTGTATTTTTACCCACCCTGAAGGTCGGAGATGACAGGGACCCTTCCATCAACCCAGTCTAGTGGCTCCTGAGTCTGTGGATCCCAGTTCAGGGAATGGGGTCATGGCTAAGCCATACAATACATACAGCAAAGAAGTGTTGGGCCCAGCCCCACAGCCATCATTGAAAACTATTTCTCCACTTCAACTGGAGGCAGAGAGTTCCACCTGGACTGAAAGTCAATGCTTGGGAGCAGAGAAAAACTGTTTCCCTCAGTAGTAGTTATCTTCTAGTCATAAAAGGAGATCCTCACACAGGGTTACCACAGATGGAGATTTTGTCTGACCTCGGGATCCCTACTGGTGGATACATCTACCTCTGGAATTTCACCAGGATTGTCTGTTTTGAGTCCCAAGCCTGTTGTCATTTTTCAGCAATATAGTGTCGTGGAGATGTCATAGGTTGGGGCCTCCCTGAGATCCTTCCATTAGTCTTGATTTGACTACTGACCCCATTCCCAAAGATTTGATGGATCAAGCCAGGGTGCCCAGGAAGGAACTTCCATTTTCCTAACCCACTGACAGCCCCCTGTCCTGGCACCCGCTGCCGAGGAGGTGCTAGGGGCACACAATTTCCCCTAGCGCCTCTTTTTTACCGCGGCAGCTCATTTGCATATTGCGTCGGGCACCCCAGAGAGGTCGATTGGCGCGCATTAGGAGAGCGTGCGCTCAATCATGTGCACTGACTAGAAGGGTGCTAACTGTGATGTTTGCTTCCTGCAATCAAGTTTTCCAGTAAAGGATTATATTTGTTGAACAATTATTAGTACTGTGGAGTGTGCAGAAAGGCTCCAGAAAGCCACTAAGGGGCCCTGTCCTTTCCCCTGGGAGAATGGGTGCAGGACTGGCCCATGACCTCCCTCAGGTGCCCCGAGAGATCAGAAGACGTTGGGGCAGGGGCTGTGCATAGAATAATGAGGCCAGTAATGCATTCCCCATCTGGAGGCTAGCCAGCCTCAAATGCCTCAGTATATGCTCATTATCAGCCATAAGCCACTGTTTGCCTTAATGTATTCAGCCAGCCTTCCCAAATAGCTATTCACCACAGCTTCCTTTCCAGCATCTAAGCGGATGAATCTCCTTTAAAGAGATCCCGCTTGATTTGTTATCATTTCTAATTCTGTTCAAGACCATTCATTTAATTCAATGCATTCTCCTATCTCTTTCCCACCAAATGTACCAAATATCATTGGGATTTTATTTTATGACGATGACTATACAACAACTATATACATGCTCCCTATTTATCATTTAATTCTGATTTGTTTTCTTTATCATGATACAACGAAGGCCCGGAAGAGCCAGATTCAGGGAATGCATTGTTCTTCGATAAGAGAAGCGCGTGGATTCAATTACGGGAGACTGGTCATGCAGGAACGCCGGAACCAACGTCATTTGTGCGCGCTGGCGTCTGCACGTTGCCATAGAAACTGTCCGATCATCAAGAACACCAACAGGATAATGGAAGTGAATATGATGAATGTGAAAGAGACAGAATTATAATGCATGAAAAGCAATAAAAAAAAAAAAGATTTATACATAAAACAAAACAGATCTTGTGTAGATTCTAAGGGAGCACAAATGATCGTGGAAGTGAAAGACCACCCTATAAATCAATTGTTATTGTATACCCAACATATCTTTAAAGGTACGTGATGCATCAAAATATCAGACTGCATGGAAATAAATACGGTTAGAAGGTACAGATCTATCTAAGAATTGTAACCGTCTCTTTTTCTGTCAGTAAGAAGGCCCAGACAACTGATCCGTGAAGATAGACTTTTATTGCCAGCAAGATGCAGCTAAGACAACGGCTTAGTACAACTGCATGCCACGCCCCCTTCGGAGCAAACCTTTATACACTTTACAGTTCTTATCTTTCACACATGCGTTCTGGTTTTGCTGAACAAACATTTTACAAACTGCTGAACAAGCAATAGCTAGCGTGGTCTCTAGTAGGTGTAGCTTATGATCAGACTATTGTTTCGTCATTTAATTGACGGGTTAGATATTCGCGACAGCGTTCGTATTAATACAATACAAAATATGAATCCAAAATGGAGTCACGTTCACTAAACGTTAGTGCGTAAGTACGTCATTACGTGTTATTTGCGTTGCAAATGTTAGTAAATCAAGATGGCTGTGCGTTTCACTGCAGCATGATGAGACGAGAGGCATCACAGCTGTGCAGTCTTCAGGGGTTCATGGAATCGAACTCCTTCATTCCCCCCTTTGATACTTTCAACGCCGATGGAGAGTGGAAGTATCATTTGCAGCTGTTAAGTAACTGAAAAGAGAAGCAAGAATCAATACTAATAACTGTAAGGTGGACCCTAAAATGTTACTAGGTCGTTGGTTACTTCACGGGTTTGAGACGGATGGGCCCTACTGGCGTCAACCCCCTTTGTAGCCCGGCTTTCCCTAGTAACAAAAGTGGTCCTGTCGGTGAATTAGGTGGTTTTAGAGTTTAGTATCAAAATAATCATTATCAGAATCAAAAGAGATATCATCAGAGTCAGATGCTTCAGAATCAGGGAAAGTAGAAATCGACACATACTTATTGATCATCATAATATGAGCTGCAGCCCTGCGATCAGCAATGGTTTCAATCATAGATCGTAGATTTCTGAAAATAAGAGGTAAACAAAGAGGGAACAGAATGCAAGTTAGAATAAAAAACAAAAGAGGAATGAAGATGTCCTTCAATCCGGGGATTGAAGTAAGCCAATTTGGTAGTGAGGAAGTCCAATCAAGGATACCGGTCCATGTTTGCACAGGGACATGAGCTAATCGGATCATGCGATCAGTAATTTCCTCGATAACTTTGCTCTTATCATCGATCTGCAAACAACAATTTGAGAGGTTAAATTTGCCACAGACACCACCTTCTTGTGCTAGGAGGTAGTCCAAGGCTAAACGATTTTGGTAGACAGCTGTTATTATTCTGGTGTTTTGTTTGGCCAAGATATTGAGTGCCATAGCAGAGTCGTTGGTCAGGAGTTCTAGTACTGCTTGTAAGCGAATGATGCGATTCAACATGTATATTGGAGTTCTATATCCATAGGATCCATCTTCAGCCCATGTGGCAGGGCCGTAGTATTGTACAATTCGCTCAGGGGGCCACTCCTGATCTTTCCAATCACCAATAGAAACTTTAGGGCTTCTGCGACGTTTGTTTGGCTTCATAGGGCTATAGACAGGTACACCCAACGTTTCACCCGCTGTGATTGGTAAGAGAAAGAAACTTGGTCGTATGGTGGCTAGGAAACAGGTGCCATACCAGTTGAGCGGCAGTAATTCATATGCCCGGCGGCCACAAACGAAGTAGTAACCGTCTGGTGCAGCGAAGAGAGTAGTTGGCGCTCCAGCAGCAGTCCACGTTTTGTTGAGGACTGTTTCAGTCCACATGGTAGTAGGGATTGTCAAATTCTCAGTTTGCCACCAGGTTTGTTTGGTTAGGTTCGCAGTAAGCACCCCCGTACATGGGGAATTACCAACAGAGGTAGTATATACTCGGGAATGTTGTCGAGATATGCAATGTCTGCCAATGACATCTGTCTGGAGAGCCCATTCATATGGGTGTGGTTTCCGTTTGTAAGTTATAGTCGTGTTCAATTGATTGAGATCGGTTTGGAAGACCTCTTTGGCTTCCCATGGCCATTGTTCTCCAGTGTGCGTTCCCCCGCAGACAAAACAATTTTTAACTTCAAGAGAGAGAGCTATATTCTCAGCCAGATTGACAAACATATTCTTTGCTTGATTGGAGAATGCATGTTTTTTCAATTCTTCTGATGCGTGGGATATTTCATCAAAGAAGGACTGATAGCCTACAACAGTAGTCTGATGAATGATTGGTCGAGGTTTGTCTCGACGCTGGGTAATTGTTATATAGGTCATGGGGTCTTTCCCTGTTCCATCGATTCCAAAGCCCCAAGTATCTTGCCAGGGATATCCTTCACCCCGTATGGGCCATTGTATGGACATGGTATTACCAGCTACTGCAGTTAACCGGCCAATTCCATGGCAACCATGATATCCTCCTCCTGTATAGTCACATACCAGAGCCCATCCTGATAAAATTAAGTCTCCTTGACAGGGTAGCCATTGAGATGGATTGGCCACCCGATTGTAAGGACAAAGGTACTTATGGTTGTGAGCATAGGCCTGTTTCCAGGCTTTGGATCCGCAGTGGAGGGCGTTCGGGTGCTTTCCAATGGCTTCACAGGCGTCGAAGGTAATGGTGGCAGTAGATTCTCCTCCAATAAGGACTTTGGTCGAGTTGATGTAGTACAGGATGCCTTTTCCTTCCGGAACGATGGTTGAGGTATAGCTCTTTGGTAATCCGGCGGTCAGGGTGATGTTATAGTACTTGGGAGTTGTAGGTGTATGACAAATGACCTTGTCATTTTGTAGGCACCGGTGAAAAGACTGGTATCCTTGAGTAGTATTCAATGAGCACGCAGGCTGAGCTGCACATGAGTCAGGTGGCTGAGATTGGTGTATAATGGTAGAGACAATCTGGAATCCATCTAGAGTAGTGGTACGGATTAACTTGACACATTCAGTGCAGTTTTTGCTTAGAGGTAGAACAAGAGATGTAGCTGTAGAACAGGAAATCAGTAGAATAACTAGTAGTAGTCTGGTTGTCATAGCCGAAAGTTGAGGGTGAACACGTTGGACTTGAATTGTAAGTAGTTCAGTAGATTAATTCTGAAAGGAAGAAAAAATGTACCGTATTTTTCGCACTATAAGACGCACCTGACCATAGGACGCACCTAGGATTTAGGAGGAAATTAAGAAAAAAAAAATTCTGTCCCCATGATGGGCTCTGTACGGAGCTCCCCCCTGGTGGCCATCCGTGGGATTTTTTTTTTGTTTTGTTTTTTTATAGTAAGGCAGAGAACATCCACACAGGTACTCACACTCACTGGTTTTCTGTCCCTCACATACATACATAGGCTCTTTCACATTCACTAGCTCTCTTCACTTATACACATACCCACAGACAATCACACACTCAGACTCTCCCTCATACACATCTCTCTCACACCAGTTATTTTAAACTTTCATGACTGCTCCAGAGTTCAATAATAAATAGTCAGGGCTATATTACATTGATTAGGAGAGCAATTGCTCCTAATATTTCAACAGGTAGTCACTTAATCAGCACAGGCAGTAATTCTATTTGCTGGTCTGTGTCATGTGTCCTCCATCCTAGGCAGTATACCACCCCCATGACCCTCCAATACATCCAAACCACAACGAGTGAAGTTCTTACTTTGGACTGCAAGTGAGAGCCTCCGACGGCAGAGCCCGAGCTCCCTGCCGGTTCCGGGTGCATCTCACTGCAAGATCGGCGTGGCGCAGGTCAGTCATCACCTGTTTGAACCGCGTGGGCTACGGAGGCCCCTCCAATTCAAACAGATCCCTGCCGGTCTGCTCTTCCCGCGGTGCAGCTTGCTGCGAGGGTCGCCGCGGCGCAGGTCAGTCATCACCTGTTTGAACCGCGTGGGCTACGGAGGCCCCTCCAGTTCAAACAGATCCCTGCCGGTCTGCTGTTCCCGCGGTGCAGCTTGCTGCGAGGGTCGCCGCGGCGCAGGTCAAATGCCAGCCGTCTGAACTGGAAGGGCCTCCGTAGCCCATGCAGGTCAAACAGGTGATGTCTGACCTGCGCCGCGGCGACCCTCGCAGCAAGCTGCACCGCGGGAACAGCAGACCGGCAGGGAGCTCAAGTTCCGCCGGCAGAATACACACGCCTACACCACCATGCTGATTGGGCGGAGTTGGGAGGAGGCGGGGGACGGCGCGCGAGAGGGAGAGCTGCTACATTCGCTCCATAAGACGCACCCACATTTTCTCCCCATTTTTGGGGGAAAAAAAGTGCGTCTTATGGAGCGAAAAATACGGTATATGTTAGTACTCTTTAGCAAAGTACTATAATCATCTAATCTGGACTATCTTGTTGCCTGTTTTGAGTGAATCTTAATTTGTGGTCTCCAATCCTGGAGACTTGCCAATTGGAGGCAGCAGGTTTTAGGCGAGTCCAGTGAATCCAGGAAGGACATCCAGAGACCTTTACAGCAGTAGGAGTGGTGAGTAGTACTGTGTATGGACCCTTCCAACGTGGTTTGAGGAAATCGGATTCATCCCAGTCCTTCATCCATACAGAATTTCCAACTTGGAATGGATGAATTGGGGTTAACAAAACTAACGGTTCAACGTCACATGTATAGTCCTGAATTGCAATGACTGTGTTATATAGTCCTTTGAGCTGATTACTTAGTGACAACTCCCCTTGTATCTGCAATGATTCGGGAAAAGAAGGGAGAGGTGGAGGTCTTGCATACATCATCTCATACGGTGTTAGCCCTGATCGTTTTGGACTGCATCTGAGATGTAGCAAGGCTAAGGGTAGGATGTCTGGCCATTTGGTCTTTGTTTCTTGACATAGTTTAGCTATCTGATTCTTCAGCGTTCTGTTAGCCCGTTCAACAGATCCACTGCTCTGCGGTCGCCATGCGCAGTGCAGATGCCATGTGATACCGAGGATTTTACTTAGTCTTTGGATAACATCGCTGGTAAATGCTGGTCCATTGTCTGAATTGATTTGTCTTGGTAAACCGTAGCGTGGTAAGATTTGGTGAAGGAGCAAGGACGCAACTTCTTTGGAGGTTTCAGTTCGTGTTGGTGTGGCTTCGATCCATCCGGTATAGGTGCAGACAGCCACCAGCATTGCTTTGTAGCCTTTGGACGGAGTCATGTGAGTAAAGTCAATTTGGCAAACTTGGAAAGGTGTAGTTCCTCTTAAAATATGTCCAGGTGATGGACCAGGTCCACTTCTAGGATTATTTTTGGCACATGTGACACATTGGCTGATTGCGTGTTTTGTTAGTTGGATTATTTTATTGATGTAATACGTCTTTCCCAGCAACTTTACCAGTGCATCTCGTCCGAGATGGGTTTTGTTATGTGCTTCCTTGACAATAGTCCAAGCTAATGTTTCTGGAATCCATATTCTGTTATCTTGCAGAATCCACCAGCCATTGTGATGGTGGATCTGTTCAGCCTGTGCCCAGTCATTCTCCTCTGTCGAATAGGTAGGAGTTTCTGTTGGGAATTGTAGAAGTGGACATGTTGTAGTTGGGATTGATAATAAATGTGCACGGGCTGCTTCTTTTGCTGTTTTATCTGCCCATTGGTTTCCTTTTGCAACGGGATCTGACTTTCCGGTATGGGCTTTACAATGCATGACAGCTACCTTTTGTGGTGCCCACACAGCATCTAGTAATTGATGTATTTCAGATGCATTGGCCAATTGCTTTCCTTCGGCTGTTAGGAACCCTCGCTCCTTATATAGGGCTCCATGTACCTGGATTGTGAGGAAAGCATATTTGGAATCTGTATAAATATTCACAGTCTGTCCTTCTGCCAATTGTAAAGCTCGAGTGAGAGCGATTAGTTCAGCTTTTTGGGCTGATGTCCCAGGTGGTAGGGGCTCAGCTTCAATAATGTCGTCTTCAGAAACTACAGCATATCCAGCAACTCGAATTCCATCAATAACTTGGCTACTTCCATCAGTAAATAATGTCCATGCTCCCTGCCATGGTTGATCTCTCAAGTCTGGTCTGCTGGAATGTATTGTAGTCATGACCTCCTCACAGTCATGTGCGACGGGTTCAGGTGCCGGCATAAGAGTGGCCGGGTTCAAGTTTTTGCTGTCCTGTATTTGGATTTCAGGAGTTTCACATAGCAGAGCTTGATATTTTACAAGACGTGAATTAGTCATCCATTTTGGTCCATGGGTTTCTAGCAGTCCTTGAATGGTGTGGGGGGTTGTTACATTTAAGAGTTGTCCAAAAGTTAATTTGACTGCTTCTGGAATTAGTAAGCATGCAGCAGCAATGCTTCTTAGACAACCTGGCCATCCTTTTGCAACATTGTCCATTCCTTTTGACAGATATGCAACAGGTCTTTCCCATGAGCCTAGAGTTTGAGTCAATACCCCAATGGCCATGCCTTTCTTTTCATCGACGAATAGATGGAACGGTTTCATTACATCTGGCAATCCTAGGGCAGGTGGCTCAATCAAGGCATCTTTCAGTTGCTGTAAGCTCTTCAGCTCATGGTTTTCCCACTGAAAAGGCTGAGATTCTGCCTCCTTTCCCCGCAGCTTGTCGTACAGGGACTGGGCGATAACAGCGTAGTTAGCAATCCACAGCCTACAGTATCCTGCAGCTCCAAGGAACGCTCGGAGCTCTTTCTTGCAAGTGGGTACAGGTTGACCTCGTATTGAACTGGTACGGGATATTCCAAGGCAACGGGTACCTTCCCGGATTTGGAATCCCAGGTATTCTACTTCCAATTCACAAATTTGCACCTTCTTTTTACTTGCACGGTATCCTTTTGAGTACAACGTCTTTAATAAGTGGAGTGTGGCTATAGCACATTCGTGATACGTTTCACGAAACAACAGAAGGTCATCCACATACTGTATGACTGGCCCATACGTGACTTGGTACATCTTCAAGTCTTTTGCCAGTTGCTCCCCGAACATCGTGGGTGAGTGCTTAAATCCTTGCGGTAAGCGAGTCCATGTGTACTGCTGCTTGATTCCAATTTGTGCATTTTCCCATGTGAAGGCAAAGATCTTCTGGCATTCTTCTGCTACTGGAACGGAGAAGAAAGCATCTTTGAGGTCAATGACACTGTACCACTTGGAGGTAGGAGAAACTTGAGCCAAGATTGAGTATGGATTTGGTACAAGGGCTACTAGATCTGCTACTTGATTATTCACTTTCCGTAAATCTTGTACAGGTCGGTAATCAGAAGAACCGGGTTTCTTTACGGGCAGTAGAGGGGTGTTCCAAGCAGATCGGATTCGCCTGAGAATTCCCAAATCATACAGTCTCTGCAGGTGTACTTCAATTCCTTCTCTGGCCATGTATGGAATGGGGTATTGAGGTTGATTGATCACCTGTGCATTCTGCTTCATTTCTATCCATATGGGGGTAGCGTCGATAGCTATTCCTCCCGGGTTCTGTTCGGACCATACTTGGGGCACACTATCCATCAGTTGTCTGCGCTGTTCGTTAAGAGGGGTGTCCCCTTCGTATCGATGCAGAGTGATTTGTTCAAGAACGGGGAGATGCAGTCTCCATTCTTCTTGTAGTGGACATATCAGGGAAACTGGGCTATCGGCAAAGGATGCCTTGATTTCACCGGTAGGTTCGAATTGCAAGGTAGCCCTTAATTTACATAGGAGGTCTCTTCCTATGAGAGGTACTGGGCACCCTGGCACGTAGAGGAATTGATGGGACACTAACTGTCCTCCTATTGTAACTTGCCATTTTTGAAGGAAGGGAGCAGTTAGTGGTTTTCCGGAAGCCCCAACTATAGAGATGTTTCTTGAAGTAGGCGTGGTGATGGCTGTGGTCATCACAGATCGTTGAGCACCCGTATCCAACAGTCCTTTGAACGTTTCAGCCCCCACTTTTATCTCCACAAGGGGGTCTAGAGGAAGAGTTCCCCTTTCTAGTCATGCTTCGCTATCCTCGCCGGAAGTTTCGCCTACAGTCATCTGCCATTCTGCTTCTTTAGATTTGGGCGGTGCGTATTCGCCCGGCTTTGCTTGCCGGCGCACCGGACACTCAGACTTCCAATGCCCTTCTTGTTTACAATATGCGCATTGGTTGGTTCCCAATGGCATTTTTCCACCTCTAACCAATCCTCCTCTATTCGCTCGTCCTCTTGGCAGCCCTCTTGATGGTGGGTTGCCCCTTCCTCGGAATCCGGGATACCCGTTATACTGCCTAGACGGGTTCCCGAAATTAGTTTCTTCCAACGCTGCGGCTAACAGACTAACACGTTCTCTTAACTTTCTAGTTTCTTTCTTTTCCTTGCTGTCTCCATCCGGTTCTCGGTTTACATACACTTTATCAGCCATTACCTTTAATTGGCTGATATTCATGCCCTCGAACCCTTCCTGCTTTTGCAACTTCCGGCGGATGTCTGGGCAGGACTGACTAACGAAGCTCATCAGTATGATAGATTGATATTTGGGATCCTCAGGATCAAATGGGCTGTATTGACGATATGCGTCCATTAATCGCTCCAAAAAGTTTCCGGGGGATTCATCTCTCTGCTGCACCACGTCTTTGATTTTTCCCATATTTACAACCTTCTGCTTCCCTTTCTTTAAAGCCTCAAGAAACGCGGTCTGATAGGCGGTTATGCGCTCCCGCCCTGCCGCAGTCTGGAAATCCCAGTTAGGATCCGCAGTCGGGGCTAAGTCCCTTACTGCGTCTTCGGGACGTCCGTCTGATCCGGCTCCTAATCGAGCTGCCTCTTCCATGTTTAGTTGTAGTTGCCGGCGTTCTTCAGTGGTGAAAAGAATAGAGGCTAGGTGCCGGATGTCAGCCCAGTTAGGGTTGTGGGCAGCGAAAATGCCCCGTAAAAAGTCTACCATCTGTTCTGGCTTTTCAGCGTATGATGGCCCCAGCTGTTTCCAATTAAAAAGATCGCTGGATGTAAAAGGTATGTAAGTAAATAATCTTATTGTTTGCGTAGTACGATGCTCGTTTTCTTCAGTTGGGACTACGGGAACAACAGTTGATGTTTCCCTGATTGGTAATTGCAAACTAGCTGCGGCTTGGGTCTTACTGCGAGTTCCGTCTGATACGGATGCCTCGCCGCCGCCTTCTTCCTTCGCGGTCGCCGTTCCAGGTCGTTCTTCATGAGCTAGTGCCATTCTTGGATCAGCTTGCGCATTGGAGGGGACTGGGGGGCTTGGTGGCATGGGATATGTGGGGGGATAGGAAGGGGCATATGGCGGCGGCAAAATATTTTCAGCGTCGGGCAGGGGTTTAATTTTTTTTTCTGGAGTCCGTGGATTCCCTTGTACTACAAATATGGCCGCCTCAGCTGACGCATGCTCTGTAGAGTCCAATATGGCCGCTTTGCCCTTTCTCTTCCGGTTTGGGGATTTCCGGTCTCCCATCTTACATGCTTGAGCCACCATTACGAGGGCGGCTCCCTCCACTAATTTCTTCGCCCAGGATGGAGGATTTTCAATAACTGCGATCCACGCGGTTATGTATGGTATATCCTCAGGGCAACCCGGATTCCCTTCTCGTATAACTATTTTCTGGACCCGTGTGGCCGTTTGGAAATTAAAGGTTCCTGTAGGAGGCCAATTTACACAGAAACCGGGCCATTTATGGGTGCATCGTTGAATCATTCCGGGTTTCGTACATTTATGTTCATCGAACACTTCGCTATAGTGTTCCGTCATGACTTTTAACGGAGTCGACCCGCTCCCTCCCATTAGGATAGAGTTCACAGACAAAGGAGGGAAGGGAAGACGGATAGGTAAGGGGTCCGTATCCGTCAGACACAAAGGGTCACAATTGCCCCGACTAGAACGCGGTCGCCCGGTCTACAACTGCGAGGCCATTCACTCTCTTTCACACAACAAGAAACCTATTCCCACTGTCGTATACGCTACTTATTATTTCCATACAGATTATCCGCGTGGTCTTCGGAGCATAATTCCTACTAACACACTGCGTGGGGTGTGATCAAGGCCCCCTCGGTCAGCCAGAAAAGACCGGGCTATTTCCTGAGCTAGCTAGTCTTTACTTATTTCCAGATTCCCATAATACTCGCCTGCAGGGGTCTTCCGATCGTCAGGAAAGCCTTCTTCCCGGATCATCAATCCAGAGGTCCCGGCAGAATTTCTGTGGAACGATCCCCTTAGAAACCTGATCGCTGAACTCAGCGGTGGCCACTCACCAGGTGTATCAGGGGGACCGCTCCGCCACCAACCTACCGGACCTTCTGGAGAGCTAAAATAGCGTCTCCGGTACCTCCTGGCTGGCTCGCCAATGTAACCGTCTCTTTTTCTGTCAGTAAGAAGGCCCAGACAACTGATCCGTGAAGATAGACTTTTATTGCCAGCAAGATGCAGCTAAGACAACGGCTTAGTACAACTGCATGCCACGCCCCCTTCGGAGCAAACCTTTATACACTTTACAGTTCTTATCTTTCACACATGCGTTCTGGTTTTGCTGAACAAACATTTTACAAACTGCTGAACAAGCAATAGCTAGCGTGGTCTCTAGTAGGTGTAGCTTATGATCAGACTATTGTTTCGTCATTTAATTGACGGGTTAGATATTCGCGACAGCGTTCGTATTAATACAATACAAAATATGAATCCAAAATGGAGTCACGTTCACTAAACGTTAGTGCGTAAGTACGTCATTACGTGTTATTTGCGTTGCAAATGTTAGTAAATCAAGATGGCTGTGCGTTTCACTGCAGCATGATGAGACGAGAGGCATCACAGCTGTGCAGTCTTCAGGGGTTCATGGAATCGAACTCCTTCAGAATGAGTGCGTGCCAGGCAGAGAAGCTAAAAATCCTGTCTTATCTTTAGAAATTGTTTTTTATAATTACAGTGCACAGTTAAAATGTGCAAGTATGGTCCAAGGAAACAAGGAGTAGCCCACAGAAGCTTTTGGGTATCAGTCTGATCTTATTCTCACAGCCTTTAGGGGATTTTAATGCCCATGGCAGGCAATTAGATTTGCATAAAGAGCAAGAGGTAGGGAGGTCAGATTGGCAAGGGATGCAAACTTTCTCCCACTCCCTGCCTGCAAAATCTTCCCCTCATAAGCCCCCTTCCTCCACTCTACAATATCTCCCCCCCTTCCCCCCCTGCAGGATCTGTAATATTTCCCTGCCCTGAACCTCTCTCTCTCTCTCTCTCTGTGATTGCCCTCACTGCCAGTCGCCACCAAGCATCTGTCTCTCACTCCTGTCTCTCCTTCCTTGTCTTTTCCTCACTCTCTTGGCTTCCATCTGCAGCTGCAGTAGCAAAGCACAGAAATTCAGCACAGGCCCTCTGACTCCTGCATGCTCACGGGCCCCAACGCAGCCTGATCCTCTGCATGGACTCCCGGTTACCTAGGAAACCCGTGGGGTGGGGCCTCGGCAAGGACTGTGAGCCTGCACGGGCTCAGAGGCCATGTGCTCAATTTCTGTGCTTTGTAGCCACAGTTGCCATTATGGCAGCATGGGAAGGTGCCCTGTCCGACAGCCTTCCCCCAAGTCCTGGGCTGGCACTGTGTAAGGAGGAGCATTGTGCACCCCCCTCCCCCACCACCACTACTACAGGCCTCCCCATACTCGCCCTGTAAATTAGGGAGAGCACAACTGCACAGTGGGACCAGATGCTCACAAATTTGCGCTCATACACATTAACACTCTTACATGTTCACACTTACGTTCACTGCTCATTCTCTCACATTCTCACATGTCCATTTACACCTTTACTTCCACCATTCTCCCACCAACACACACTCACTCACTCACGTCTCTCCCTCTTCCATACACACATGCTCACTCACTTTCGCACCCATGCTCACTTGCACTCAGTTTTCTCCTACTCACCTACATACACTCTCAGATCTCTTCTTCCTACACAAATACACACTCACTCACTCTCACAGACACGGGCATTCATTCTCTCTCCCTCCTTTCAAAACACACTAACAACAGCAGACTTGAACTTGCGCTCCTAGAGCAGCAGCAGCCTCTTCCTTCAGGCCGACTCCTTTCCTCTTCCTCCTCCGGTGCTGCGAAAGTGGACGCTGCCTGTTTCTTACTCCTCGTTTGATGCACGGGCAGGAAATCGCAATGTCGATTGGCCAAGGCAAACAGGATGGGGCGGGCAAGTGGCTGGATACAGGAAGCAGGCTGTGCAGGAGCAGGCGTTGTCACGAGGGAGCAAGGTTAAGAGTTAAAAAGGTCCGGAGATGGTAGAAATCACTGTCCTCCTTTTTCAGCCACGCAAGACCAGTGATGTTCCTTTCTTCTTCCCTGGTCCAGGCAGATTGGTTTTGCTGCAGCACCCGGAGATTTCCGGTATTGGCCCAGAGAACCGGTAATTCTTTTAAAATTCTGAGTCTCCTGGTTAAGTCCGGACAGTTGCCAGGTAAGCCTATTGTCCTCCTGATCCCTTCTTCTTTCTCTCCTAACCCCTCTATGTTATGGCCACTGGCCGCGGCTTCCCGCCACCGGCGCTGGTCTGCTTCCCCGGGCTCGCTGGCTGCGGCAGTCTGCCGCTTCCGTCTCTCCTCTTCACGGCCGTTTCGGCCGCTGCGCGGCTAGGCCATTTCCAGGGCCAGCCGACACACCTGCAGCTTCCTATGCAGGCTCCTCCCCTGATGGGCTCCTGAGGGCCACGCGCGTCTCCCTATCATTCTTAAAGGGACCTCGGCAGGATATTGCTGTGGTTCCTCCTTCTGACCCCATCTGGCTCTTTTCCATTTAAGGCAAGGCCTGCTCCAGAGTAGTCAGATTCGGAAAATGGACGCTGAATTTATCGATGTCTGTTTTCCTAAACCATGCACAGCCAGGGATTCAGGAAACTGACGCTTGTCAACTGAGTGTTGGTTACCTGCACTGGACTGCCAGCGCTTTTTTTAAAATTATGTTTTTAAAGATTTGTTCCTCTACTTAATATCGCAACAATATTAAGTAGGAGGCTGTACAGAAAAGCATTTTTTCTGTTTTCTGTACTACTTTTAGGATCGCTCAGCAATTAACGCCTGCTCCACATTTTTTTTTGCATCGGGAGTGAATAGCTAATAGCCTCGTTCACATGCATTTGCATATGAGCGCTATTAGTTTCACTCTGCGTTGAACGCGCATTGTGGAAGCGCTAATCCTTTATTGCATAAGGGGATTAGTTAGTATCTATATAACCCTCGTCCTCGGCTGAGTGCACTGTATTGCATCGGCCCCATCGTGTATCTATAGCATGGGTTATTTTTCCCTATAGGTATCACCTTGCACTTGCCCTCATTAAATTTCTTCTGCCAATTGGATGTCCAAATCGATTTTGATTTAATTATTCTGAATAATTTTTATGTCATCTGCAAATTTGATCACCTCACTCATTGTATACCCTTTTAAGGTCATTTATAAATATATTAAAAAGCATTGGTCCAAGTACAGATCCCTGAGGCAATCCATTGTTTACCTTTTTCCACTTTGAAAAGAGACCATTTAATCCTACTCTCTGTTTCCTGTTTTTTAGCCGGTTTACCATCCACAAAAAGACGCCTCCTATCCCATGAATTTTTAGTTCGTTTAGAAGCCTCTCATGAAGGAATTTGCCAAATGCTTCTGAAAATCTAAATTCACCACATCTACCAATTCACCTTTATCCACATGTGAGGCAAGACTTCCTTTGGGAAATCCATGCTAACTGTATTTATTTATTTATTTGTTGAGTTTTATATACCGTCATTTGGTGAAGCCATCATAATGGTTTACAAAGTTTAAATTGTAACTCTCTTAACAATTGTGCAAAAGAAAACAAGGTGCATCTTAAACAGAGGGTAAACATTTCTAGTCCAGAAGGTATCAATATGAGGGAGGAGGAGGGTTTGTTTGGTTCTGGTTGGAGGCAAGTTATTTTGAGGTTTTTGGATGAGAGTTCGATTGGGAGTTAGGATGTACAGAAGTATGAATGTCAATGTAAAATTTGCGAAACAGCCATGTTTTTAGGTCTTTTTTTGAATGTTTTGAGATTGGGTTGGGTTCTCAGATCTTTTGGTAGGGAGTTCCAAATTTTAGGGGAGGCGATGGAAAAGGCTCTTTCTCTGGTTGTTGTCAAATGCGCATCTCTGATGGGGGGTATATTTAAGTGTCCTGAGTTGTCTGAATGTAGGTTTCTTTGAGGATTCTGGAGGGTTATGTTTAAGCCATTTAGTCCTTGATGATCATTGTTTAGAATTTTGTGTATGATGGTCATTGATTTGTGTTCAATACGTGCTTTAATTGGGAGCCAATGAAGTGAAATCAATATGGGCGTTATGTGTTCATTTCTCTTTGTTCCTGTCAGAACTCTGGCTGCTGAGTTCTGTAGAATTTAGAGCGGTTTGAGGATTGAATGAGGTATTCCAATTAGTAGGGAGTTGCAGTAGTCAAAGGTAGTGAAAATGAGTAGTTGTAAGACAGTTCTGAAATCATAAGGGTTAAGAAATGGTTTTAAATGTCTTAGGGTTAGAAGTCTGTGATATCCTTCTTTGGTTTTGTTTGATATGTGGTTCTTGAATGCTCTTTATCAATGATGAACCTAGGTTCCTGGTGTGGGTGGTGGGGAGTATAGATTTCATATGTTTATCAAGTAAAGGCAGAGGTGGCGGAGCTGGATTGGATTTTTTGTCCATGAGGATTATTTCAGTTTTGTCGATGTTGATTATGAGCTTCAGAGAATTTAGGAGATGTTTAATCGAGATAAGTAGATCAGAGGTTTACTTGTAGGTGTCTTCGATTGAATTTTGGATGGGAATTAGAAGTTGAATGGCGTCAGCGTAGAGGAAGTAGGTGATTCCATTATCTTTTAATAGCTGGCAGATAGGGAGAAGGTATATGTTAAATAGAGTGGATGATAATGCTGATCCTTGGGGAACTCCAGTGTTGAGGTTAATCTTTTTGGATGGGTTGTTATTAATTAATACTTGGTAGGTTCTGTCAGATAGATAGGAGGAGAACCATTATAGGGTGGTGTCAGTTAGGCCAATTTGAGATAGTCGATCTAAAAGTATATTGTGGCTTACTGTGTCGAAAGCAGCTGAGAGGTCAAGGAGGATGAGTAGGTATTTTTCATTTTTGTCAAAGCCTCTTACTATTATGTCATTTAGAGAGAGAAGGAGAGATTCTGTGTTTAGGTTTTTTCTGAATCCATATTGAGATGGAGGTAGGATGTTGTTTGATTCAAGATAGTCATCAAGTTGGGTGTGTACGACTTTTTCAATGGTCTTGGCTAAGAAGGATAGGTTTGAAATGGGGCGAGAGTTTGCAAGGGTTTCAGGATCCAAGTTGTTCTTTTTTAGAATTGGTTTGATAACTGCAGATTTGAGGCATTTGGGGTAATTACCTTCAGTCAGGGATAAATTGACGATTTTGGTGATTGTCTTAGTAATGGTGGGCTCAATTGTTTTGAGGGTTGTGATAGGGATGTTGTCTAATGGATGGCTGGCGGGGTTCATTTTATTTATAATAGATTGACTTTCGAGAGTGGAGGCGGTATCAAAGTTTGACCATGATGAGGTTATCTTAGTGTTCTGTTTGATGTTTTGGTTGCTGTTGGTTATGTTGGTTTGGATTAGTTGAGATATTTTATTGTTTAAGAAGTCAGCAAAGTCATCGCGTCCATGTTTAGTGCTTGTAGAATCTTGTGTGGTTTTAGTAAGTTTCTGAACTATTGAGAATAACATTCTGGAGTTATGATGAAATTTGGAGATTTTGTTGGAGAAGAATTACTTTTTTGTATTATTGATGATGTTTTTATATTGTGCCAAGTGGTTCCGATAAATATTTAGTGTGGTTGTATTTTTGTTTTTTCTCCATTCTCTTTCTTTTTTCCTGAGTATATGTTTGGCAGTTCTGATGTTATTATACCACTGGTTGTTGTGTTTGGATTGTTTTTTTTTGTCTTTGTAATAATGGGATTGATGTTGTCTGCAACTTTTTTCGTGATATTTAGCCATGATGTTGTTGCATCTTCAGAGTTTGATAGATTTATGTTGATTAGTTCGGATTGAAGAGTTTTCTTTTTTTTTTTTTTTTTTTTAGTATTGACAGTTTTTATTGCCATATTGTAATTGACAGCATTGGTACAAAACCATTGTTACAAAACAGTTAGAACATTATTAAGAATGCTATCTGTATAACAAGTGTAAGAAAATACAAACCAATAAACATGAACTGAAACTGATTCGTGCTTGTCTAACTGAAATAGGAAGTCAGTCAATACCGACTGGTAATACCAGTGACATAGAAAATCAGATACTGAATTAGAAAGCATTATAATCCCTTCCCTCCCCTGTCCCTCCCCCCTCCCACCCCTCTGGGTAAATCGGAGCTGCACTTTTATCTAAAGGAATTGTGTTTGATGATGGGATAGTGTCCATGATTACAGGTCATAGCCCTTGGACCATACAATGTTCCCATTTAGGTTGCCTTTCCAGCCATCCACTGTTCATAAGGCGCCCAGGTCTTGGAAAAGCCCTGCATTCTCTGATGTTTATAAGCCGTAATCTTGCCCAAATTATACATAGTATGAACCTGATCCTGTATCTCTGCCAATGAAGGTACCCTACTCTCTTTCCAGAGGCGGGCAATAGCACACCTGGAGGCCGCCATCACATATTTAAGAAACCGCATTAGTGCCCTGTCGTCTTTGTGTATTCACAAAGAGTAGGGCTTGTACTACAGTGAGGGCTATAGGCGAGTGTAAAATGATCTCTATCCAAGTCGAGACCTGGGACCATACGGATTGTATGTTAGGGCAGGTCCACCACATATGCAGAAATGTACCCTCTGCTCCACACTGTTTCCAACAATTTGCCGACTTGCTTGGGTACATACGATGGAGTTTTACTGGGGTTATATGCCAGCGATATAATAATTTGTACCCATTCTCTATGTGCCCGGCAGAGATGAGCCCTCTCCCCATGTATTGAAAAACATCCAGCCAATCATTATCGGAGAATGTACCGGGTAAGTCCCGCTCCCAGGCACGCAAATGCGCATAAGTGTAATTGGGCTTCCCAGTTAGCATCCTGTAGATGCGTGAGATAATTTTATCAGTTTTATCAGCTTGCCGGCATAATACTTCAAAATCCAGAAGGCCCTTGGACAATTCCAAGTGTATAGCCCCTGTCTGACAGAAATGGCGGATTTGAAGGTAGTGAAACAGGTCCCTGCCTGTCAAGTGGTGTCTAGAGCTAAGTTTATCAAAGGGGATTAGTCCGCCTGGTTCCCAAATATGAGCTAATTGAAATATTCCTCTAGCCCGCCAGTTGCGGGAGACCGCTGACTGTCGACCTGGTAAGAATGAAATGTTGTGAAATAAATAAGTGCTATGAAATGATACCCGGTCCCCCACCAACATAGTCCTCCAGCTGGACCAGACAATATAGGAAGGATTGAAGAGTTTTCTGAAGAAGTTCAGTGTTGAATGGAGGACGGTAAGATATTTTGTTTGGAATGATTTGAGGTGGTTTAAGGTTGAGGTTGATAGATAAGTTGGCTTGGATTAGGTGGTGGTCAGACCAAGGTATCTCTGTGGTTTGGATTGTATTTGATTGCCAGACTTCAGTGTTGATAAATATGAGGTCGATAGTGTGACCTGCTTTAGGAGTTAGAGATTGAATTATTTGATTTAGATGAAGTGTCGATAGGGCATCGATGATGGTTTGGCAGGTTTTTGAGTGGGTGTGTAAGTTGAAGTGTATGTTAAAGTCACCAAGGATGATGATGGGTTTGTTGAGAGATATGTTGATCATGATATATTCAATTAGTGGGGAGCAGTTTTTTTTCAAGAGCTCCTGGAGGACAGTAAACGAGGCAGATCTGTAGTTTTGGCGAATCAAATAAAGCAATTTCAAATGGTGGAGATATGTTTGATGGACGAAGTGTCAATTGGAGGGGTTTTATTTTTTAGAGATTAGCATTAAACCACCTCCTTTTTTTTTTTTTTTCTTGGAATTGAGAAGGTATTGTATTCCTGGTTGGATAGTTGGTTAATTAGTAAGGAATCTGTGTTTTTGAGCCAGGTTTCCGTTATTGCGATGAAATCTGGTTTGGAGTCAATGATTAGGTCGTTGAACAGAGGAATTTTTTAAATTATTGAACGGGCATTGACAAGTATGAATGAGAGTAGCATATAGCTTGAGAATTGTATATGTGTGTTGTTTTTGTTGTTTATTGGTTGTTTTTGTTTGCAGTGAGGATTAGAGGATGTGTGCTTCTTTTGTGCTCAATGGTTTTTTGAAGGCGTGGGGTTTTTTGTTGGAGGTGGGAGTTGGTTAGTCATATTCTTATCTTCGGTTCGAGCTTCCTTTTGTTTGTAAGGTGATTCCGAGTGAAATTTGTGAGTAGAGTTGGTAGAGGACAATAATTGGTTGAATATGAGAGGGTGTTTTTTTTTTTTCAGCAATGATAGAGGTAGGGGAAAGAAGTTAGGAAGGAGGAAAAATTGGAGGGTGCGCTGAATGGGCTGCGCGAAGGGGCGCACAAAGGGGCCTGCTCCTTTGGACGTGCTCCTTCAGTGAGTGGTGCCTGGGATAAGTGTAAATTTAAAAGATACTCACCCGGCCCCTCCTCAGATGTCAGGGGGCTGTCCTAACTGCGGATCAGGTGGTGGTGTTGTTGACAGGCCTTTCCGAGGCCTAGATTAGGGCCCTGTAGCGCCGGATGCAGGCGTGATCGGGAGGGGGGGGGGGGGTGTGCCTCGTTGGGCTCCTTCATTGTTGGTGGAGGCAGTCGGCCGGTCGGGTCGCCCCCAGGGTAGGCCCCCGCGGAGTTTGACTTCGGCAAATTAGAGAGAGGCTCCCGGCAGTGCTGCTGAAGTCCCTGTGTGCTGGTAAGTGAGGGACTATGATTAACAGTCTCCTGGTATTCAAGGGGGGAGGGGGCGCCTGGAGTGAGTGTATCCCATTAACTCATAGTTTCCACTATTTTTCCCGGCACTGAGGTCAGGCTTGCCAGTCTATAGTTTCCCGGCTCGCCCCTGGAGCCCTTTTTAAATATTGGGGTTATATTGGTCATCTTCCAATTTTCAGGTACAGTGGCTGATTTTAATGATAGGTTACAAATTACTTGCAATAGGTCTGAAAATTCATTTTTTGAGTTCTTTCAGAACCCTAGGATGTATACCACCTAGTCCAGGTGATTTGCTACTCTTCAGTTTGTCAATCTGGCCTATTATACCTTTCAGGTTCACTGTGATTTGGTTCAGTTCATCTGAATCATCACATTTGAAAAACAGCTTAATCAGTAAACACCGAAGCAAAGAAATCATTTAGTCTTTCCGCGATGGCCTTATCTTCTCTAAGTGCCCCTTTAACCCCTCGATCATCTAACGGTCCAACTGACTCCCTCACAGGCTTTCTGCTTTGGATATATTTTTAAAAGTTTTTACTGTGAGTTTTTGCCTCTACAGCCAACTTCTTTTCAAATTCTCTCTTAGCCTGTCTTATCAATGTCTTACATTTAACTTGCCAATGCTTATGCTTTATCCTATTTTCTTCTGTTGGATCCTTCTTCCAATTTCTGAATGAGGATCTTTTGGCTAAAATAGCTTCTTTCACCTCCCCTTTTAACCATGCCGGTAATCGTTTTGCTTTCTTTCTACCTTTCTTAATGCATGGAATATATCTGGTCTGCACTTCTAAGATAGTATTTTTTAACAATGTCCACGTCTATTGTGCACTCTTCACATTTGTAAACTTTCAGTTTATTTCTATTTTTCTCATTTTATCAGTTTCCCTTTTGAAAGTTTAGTGCTAAATCCATATATTTAATTATTGTCCCCCTTCCAATCATTAAATCAAATTTGACCATGTTATGATCACTACTGCTAAGTGGCCCCCACCACTGTTACTTCTCTCACCAAGTCCTGTGCTCCACTAAGAATTAAATCTAAAATAGCTCCCTCTCTTCTCAGTTCCTGAACCAAATGCTCCATAAACCTCATTTATTCCATCCAGGAACTTTATCTCTCTAGTGTGACCCGATGATACATTTACCCAGTCTATATTGGGGTAATTGAAGTCTCCCATTATTACCGCACTGCCAATTTGGTTAGCTTCCCTAATTTCTCTTAGCATTTCACTGTCTGCCTCATCATTTTGGACTGTGGACAAAATGATGAGAACAATTTCCTATTTTTATTTTGTATATTTCCAGTGAGATACTTCTTTATTAATTCTGGTACACAAATGTAAACATGAAATTGTATAAACAGAAATATAAATGTACTCCAGAGATTATGGTACATTTGCCTCTACAGAGGGTGTCTTTCTTTCACTGTCTAAATGCAGAACAACAATTAATCTGTTACATAAGTAAAAGAGCTTGGGCATTCTACTTTGCTTCATGTCTTTACTCATCATATATGTTGCATAAATATGTGGACATAATAAAATTGCTACAACTGGTTCTTTCAGCGAACCAAGTACAGCCTTTGATTTAACTGATAGGAATTTATTATAGAAAAACTGGATAAATTAAATGTGAATCCCACATTCTTTAAATTACAGCATACTGTGAAGATAATTGGGCTCGAGTGACATTCAGCTTGAGAGGCAACCTGACAGAAAATCTGAGAGTCAATAGTGGAGTTGAACAAGGCTGTTTCCTGGCTCCAGTGTTATTTAATTTACATGTGAATGACACTATTGAGAAGATTTCATTCAGATATTATCTTTAATTCTCCAAAAGTGCTATCCACACCTGTATATCTTTTTATATATGCTGGTCACATACTCTTATTGGTCTTCAGAGATCTGTGTCTGACTTTGCTAAGCTCTTAGTAGTGAATAAATTAAGAATTAATTATTCAAAAACAAAGGTCATGATAATGGGAAGGTATAGAAAGACATAACCTTGGAATATTGATTCTCATGCAAGTAGGATGCAAATAGTTAGATCTTATCAGTGTCTAGTAATTAATTTTATAATCTCCCTATCATGATCAGCCCATCAAGAACAATCCCAAAATAAGCAACCCAGTAAGCTATCAAGTACTTCTATAATGTATTTAACAAAAGATCTGTTACTTCTATAAAGCTTTTCTTGTCAAGGTACCAACTCAGATACTATATGGTGAAGAAATATACTTTTGTTTGGGTTTGTGAGGATATTGACAATCTTTTCAAAGAAAGGTTTACTTAAGTACTTTCTATTCCTGCTTAATTTTTTAGATTGGACATGGGAGAGAATTTTATGTTAGTAGAATCTATGAATCGGCTATTGGGGTATTTAATTAAGCTAATTGTATTTACCCCTTTAAAATTACCAAACTATATCGAAGATAAATATGGAGAGCTTTGAAATTATTTACTGTATGTTCAATTCCACCTATTTGAGGTTGGATAGGAGGCAGAGGAAAATAGCTATTCAGGAAGGCTGTTGAATAACATGAAATGTAAAGCTTGAATAGTTGGAGGCCAAATAGCAGGAAACTAGTGCATAAAATTAGCTCCACCCAGCTTCCAGCCACAGAATTTATTGTCTGCCTCATTACATTACTCATGACCCTTATTATCTCTCTTTATTTAAATGATTTATTTATCAGTATTTTTACAAGTTAATTCAAAGACAGTTTTGTACAGAATTACAAGAAATCTACATTGATATTGTTCCATAATTTACATAATTTTCCTTATGAAATACATCAAAAAAGAAACATAAACATATTGTAGGTCTCTTTCTTACATAGGAAAATGAGAGGAAAAGAAAAAAAAAGGAGAACATTAGAATTCAAATATCATTAACATAAGGCTGCTTTACATTAGACATTTTTACTTGTAGATCCTTCCCTATGGGATGCAGGTTATTGCGCCCGAGCCTCTAGAAAAGCCTGTAGTTGTTCCGGACTGAAGAATATATACGTATTCCCTGAGAGTTTTATAAGGCATTTGCAGGGGTAATGTAAAACCTCTGGGCGCATTGCTATGAATTTCTTCCTACGCTGTTGCGTGGACTTTGCTAAGTCTGGAAATATGCGAACCTGACCTCCCAAGAATAATACATACATTCATATTCTTAAAATAATTCTTCATGATTAAACCAATATCATTTTCAGAGAAAAAGGTTACAAATAAAGCAGTCCTCTCAATTATTTCAACCTCAGAGGTTTCCAAGAAATTAATCAGATTAGACACATCTATCCCTAAATTAGGTAATATAGGAGTGCTCCTTTGAGTTAGGAAGAATATCTTTTTAACAGAAGGAACTTTGTCTGGAGGTATTTTTAGGATTTCAACAACATAATTTTTAAAAGTCTGGAAAGGTAACTCTCCCAACACCTTTGGAAAATTAAGGAGTCTTAAATTTAAGTGTCTCAAATAGTTTTCAACCGACTCAAGTCTTCTCAGCGACGAAAGTCTCTCATTAGCAGACACAGCACTCAGATCGTGTAATTTTTTTAATTCTTCAGTTACCTTCATCATAGCACTTGCTTGATCCACTTTTTCTTGCTGATGGTCAGATTCCAGCTTATCCATTTTTTTCGAAACCATCTCCAGTTTATGGGTCTGTTCGTCGAGTTTCGCCGTGTTCCCTGCAACCAAGTCCCAGAGGGCATCAAGTGTTACAACCGCCAGTTTTACAATTCTCTGCGGGGTAAACGAGCCAAACCATAGCTCAGACATTGCTGTAGTTCTCGCTCCACCACACTCTCCGAGGTCTCAGCAGGAGCCTGGGTGGCTCCTCCCTCCGCTCCGGTGCCAGCAGCGCCTCCGGTATGAGCATGCTCGCTGGTATCTCCAGTCAGCCTCTCAGCAGCCGTGACCTCGGGCAGTAGAGAAGCTTGCGGTGGTGTTCTAGGATCGGGAGGCGTCAAGGATAACTCCCCAGGTGAGTATTGGGCTCCTTTCCCTTCCTCTCCAGTGGGGCTAGACGTCCTCAGTCCTGATATCTGGGTTGCATATTGTGATATTAAACGTTGCCCCTCAGGATTCTCCAGTGCAGGAGGAAAAACTCGGATCTTTCCTTTTCTTTTGTGTGGCATTTTAGTCAAAACCAACAGAGAGACAATATAAAGAGGCACAGAAAACGGAGCAAGTAAATATGCGACCTCTCCAGCAGCCATCTTGATTCCTCTCTCTATTATCTCTTTTCTTACATGCAAAGTAGAGATGAGCTTAATTTTTCTGGCTCGGGTCGGGTTTCAGTTCGGGCGCTTCGTGGGAAAACTTGTTTTCCCATGGATCGTTTTTCGGCAAAAACAAAGCTGGAACCCGAAACCGGAAAACAAATTAAAAAAAAGAAATCCAAATCGAAAAACAAACCACCCCAACCCTTCACATTTACTGTATTACAACCCTCCCACTATCCAGATCTCTCCCCAAGACTTACTAACAGTCCCGGTGGTCCAGCGGGGTCCCGCAAGCACTCTCTCCCTCTGGGTTGTCGGGCTGTCGGGCCTGCTATGAATCAAAATGGCGCCGATGGCCCTTTGCCCTTACGATGTCACAGGGGCTACCGGTGCCATTGGTTGGCCCCTGTCACATGGTAGGAGCACAAGATGGCGTTGAAATTGCCTAATTCGTGATAAACAAATGCACATCTCTAATGCAAAGGCAATCAGATGATAATTGTCCCCTATAGAAAATTGTGGGGAAAGCATACTTCATATGTATGAAACATGACACAAGCAGAAACTAAAAGCAAGGGCAAAAATGCCAACTCACACTTCAACTACCACAATATTTCATTTCTATAAGCTCTGAAACACCTATTTGTCCTAGCACCATAGGTATCAATGGGGAAAACCCAAGTATACACACACATGTAGTTAAATCACAAGCAGATTGTGATACATTACAGGAAGACCTTGCACGACTGGAAGATTGGGCAACCAAATGGCAGATGAAATTTAATGTGGACAAGTGCAAGGTGTTGCATATAGGGAAAAATAACCCTTGCTGTAGTTACACAATGTTAGGTTCCATATTAGGAACTACCACCCAGGAAAAAGATCTAGGCATCATAGTGGATAATACTTTAAAATCGTCGGTTCAGTGTGCTGCAGCAGTCAAAAGAGCAAACAGAAAGTTAGGAATTATTAGGAAGGGAATGGTTAATAGAACGGAAAATGTCATAATGCCTCTGTATCGCTCCATGGCGAGACCGCACTATGAATACTGTGTACAATTCTGGTCGCCGCATCTCAAAAAAGATATAGTTGTGATGGAGAAGGTACAGAGAAGGGCAACCAAAATGATAAAGGGGATGGAACAGCTTCCCTATGAGGAAAGGCTGAAGAGGTTAGGGCTGTTCAGCTTGGAGAAGAGACGACTGAGGGGGGATATGATAGAGGTCTTTAAGATCATGAGAGGTCTTGAATGAGTAGATGTGAATCGGTTATTTATACTTTCGGATAATAGAAGGACTAGGGGGCATTCCATGAAGTTAGCAAGAAGCACATTTAAGACTAATCAGAGAAAATTCTTTTTAATGCACAATAAAGCTCTGGAATTTGTTGCCAGAGGATGTGGTTAGTGCAGTTAGTGTAGCTAAAGGCTTGGATAAGTTCTTGGAGGAGAAGTCCATTAACTGCTATTAATCAAGTTTACTTAGGGAATAGCCACTGCTATTAATTGCATCAGTAGCATGGGATCTTCTTAGTGTTTGGGTAATTGCCAGGTTCTTGTGGCCTGGTTTGGTCTCTGTTGGAAACAGGATGCTGGGCTTGATGGACCCTTGGTCTGACCCAGCATGGCAATTTCTTTTAGAGATGTGAATCGTGTCCTCGATCGTCTTAACGATCGATTTCGGCTGGGAGGGGGAGGGAATCATATTGTTGCCGTTTGGGTGTGTAAAGTATCGTGAAAATCGTTAAAATCGTGAGCCGGCACACTAAAAACCCCTAAAACCCACCCCCGACCCTTTAAATTAAATCCCCCACCCTCCCGAACCCCCCCCCCAAATGCCTTAAATTACCTGGGGGTCCAGCGGCACACTAAAACACGGCACACTAAAACACGGCACGCTAAAACACGGCACGCTAAAACCCACCCCGACCCTTTAAATTAAATACCCCACCCCAAATGCCTTAAATTACCTGGGGGTCCGTAGCCTTAAATTACCTCCGTAGCGGCGGTCCGTAGCTAAATCGGGGGAAGGGGGAGAGCAGGAAAAGCGGCACACTAAATCGTGTGGTCTTCAGCCGGCGCCATTTTGCAAAATGGCCGCCGCAAAATGGCGGCGGCCATAGACCAAAACGATTCGATGCAGGAGGTCGTTCCGGACCCCCGCTGGACTTTTGGCAAGTCTTGTGGGGGTCAGGAGGCCCCCCCAAGCTGGCCAAAAGTTCCTGGGGGTCCAGCGGGCGTCCGGGAGCGATTTCCTGCCGCGAATCGTTTTCCGTACGGAAAATGGCGCCGGCAGGAGATCGACTGCAGGAGGTCGTTCAGCGAGGGTTCCGACATTTGGGGGGGGTTCGGGAGGGGTTCGGGAGGGTGGGGGATTTAATTTAAAGGGTCGGGGGTGGGTTTTAGGGTGTTTTAGTGTGCCGGTTTTCCTGCCCTCCCCCTTCCCCCGATTTACGATTTTTTGACGATAAATCGGGGGAATTGGTATTGTATCGTGGCCCTAACGATTTTTGACGATTTAAAATATATCGGACGATATTTTAAATCGTCAAAAAACGATTCACATCCCTAATTTCTTTTGTTCTTATCCTTATGTTTTGTCTCTGCCCTCTCCTCTCTCACTTCCTTGTGGATCTTCCCCTTTGTCCTCTTCTCTCTCCCTACTTTGTGACTCCTCTTCATGACCCCTCTGTAATTTTCCCTTCCTCCCCATGACCTCCTTCTCTCTCCCTCTCTCTCCATCACTGATAGGGTTTTAAGCAGCAAGAAGCCCTGTTCTAATGCAATGCATCAGTTCTCCTGGGAGGCCTTTGAGGTTTGCTAAGGATAGGGAGTGAAGCAAAGAACAAATTATAGGATGGTTAAAACCGAAAGAAGAGACTTAATAGGAGAAGCGCTACATTTAATTAAAAACGTCCTTCTCCAATAACTGTGGCTGGCGGAGGGAAGAGGAGGAGGAGAGCCTGTGAATGAGTAGTCATAACTTTTCTTTGCTTTCCCTTTCCCGGAGAAATTAAAGTTGCTCCTTAATCCATGGGAATACTGTACACAGCAAGCAACTCTGGTCTCGATAGAAGTATAGACACAATGCAAGTCCAACACTTAAAAAAAATCCCAAATCCTAAAACATAAACAAGAACAAAACTATTGTGAAACGTAATACTTGGTGCTACTATTTATTTGTGAATGCAATAGATGTGATTAAAAGCGCTGATGATTCTTTGAATTTGTGTGACTGTCACAGCTGCTGCTCTTTGCTGCTTGCCCTGTACAGATGCAGAATTTGCACAATGGGTTGCACCAGCCCTGTGGGAAGAGATGTCCTTATTTGAGAGGTAGTCGTATTTGCTGCCTTCTTTTTTGCTTTGTATCTCTTTTTTTTTTTTTTTTGAGCTGTCTGTGACACATCCCGATTGTCCTGGTAGTATAATTCTGTTACAGTGATTGTAAGGATGATGTATGAATGTCCTGGTAGTATAATTGTCCTGGTAGTATAATTCTGTTACAGTGATTGTAAGGATGATGTATGAATGTTGGGTTGTGGTGTTTATTTTATTACTGAGTATGTTGGTATGCTTGCCAGAAAGACAGGGACTGTCAAAGCTGCTTATCATTATGCTACTCTCTCTCTAAGGGTCAGATATACAAAGCATTTTCCCTACAGACATAAAAAGGGGAAAACCCTTAGTAGATCAGGCCCCAAATGTGGCATGAAAATGTTCCAAAACTGAACTTTTTTCCAAGCTTTTTCTAATATTTTTTTCCAGTTCCATTCCGATGGAACAGAAGAAAGTACAAATGGAAAGGATGGTATCAATTTTCTCTCATGATTTTCCATGAAAATAAAGGTAAACAAATACATATTTTTTTTCTCCCATGGGAAATAATGGTAGCTGCAGAGGCAAAAGAGAGGTCTCCTACATATGTGGAAAGTAGAAGCCGCAGGGAGGTGAATAAAAGCATTGGTTAATATTTTAATAAAAGTAAACAGCCCCTCCTTGTGGCAGAGATGTTTTCCTGCTGAGGCCGAGGTTGGTCTGGTCCTTGGTGTTTCTGTAGTGCAAGCTTCCTAGTTTGACGCCCTCCTTCCCAACTGGGTCTCCCATACAGAAAAAGAAGTCCAGAACACATCCAGCAGAGTCCTCTGGGGGTAGGGAGGGGAAGCAGGGATACATTTAGGATAACCTCTGAAATAAACAACTCCTACATAAAAGGTTTAACAAAGTAAATGATATAAGTATTCAAGGGTTTTTTAAAATGTATTTTTTGGAACAATACTTTAAAAAATGTCCTCGTTTTTTTTATATATAACAATAGACAACAATTTAGACAATAATCTGAAATTTTAAATGCTTTTAAACTTTTCTTTTTCACATATAGCAATTCTACAACATGGACTTTATGCTGAATTGAATTCAGTCTGATAAGTAATATTTATTTTTTTGTGTTCCTCTTTAATTCACTCTGACTGTGCCTAAACTCCAAATCTGTATCTTACGAAATTAAATCTTTGTATTATTTTTCTTCCAGGCTCATTGAAACAGAGTCCCTTTTATGGTAAATATCCTTGTCTTTTCTTCTCTGTATTTGTTGTGAACCCCGATCGCGTTTGCACGCGATCGGGCTCCCCTACCTCCTCCAGCCAGGTCGGCTCGGGTCCCCCTCCCGGCGGTCCGAAGCGCACGGGCCGCGGCAGCAAGATGGCCTCCCTCCGAGGAACAGCATCGTCAGGCCCGCGGTTAGCCCCGCCTCTTAAAGGGGCCGGGACACGAAGTAGGGGCCGGCCCCGGAAGAAGACGTCAGCAAGGAGGGATATTTAAATCCCCTGCAGTGAAGGACTGATTGCCTTCACAACAGGTCTAGTGGTTGTTTTGTTCCTGGTGCTGCGGTTTCCTGTTTGACTCCTGCTTGACTTGACCCTGCTTTGCCTGCTGCCTGCCCGGACCTCGGATTGGACTTGACCCTGCTTTGCCTGCTGCTTGCCCGGACCTCGGATTGGACTTGACCCTGCTTTGCCTGCTGCCTGCCTGGACCTCGGATTGGACTTGACCCTGCTTTGCCTGCTGTTTGCCCGGACCTTGGATTGGACACTGACCCCTGCCTGGAACCAGGACGCTGTCTGGTTGTACTTGGCCTGTACCCTGTTCTCGCTGAAGCCCAGCTTAGGGTACTGAGGGGTTACGATACTGGGACTTCCACCTCCCAGAGACGAAAGGCACCTCGATTCCTCAGGTGGGTGACTTTTACTCTGGGTCAAGGGTCCACAAACATAACAGTATTTATTTGTTTTTCTTTCAGTGTTGCCTGCCTTTTCGTGTTGTTTTACTATTGAGCTCAATAAATTTTCCAGTCTAGCCAGACTTAGAGTGTGTCTCACAGAATTGTATGTACACTTATCTGGTGTCTCTGGATCCAAGTTTGGTTTGTTGCTGTGCAAATTCTGATATCCAAAAACCAATAGTGACATATCTAGTATTCCAAACTTTATTAATATTCAAATTGGAAAAAATTCCAAAGAAACAAACTTAAAATCTCACACAAGGAATATGAACCTCAAACCATCCCTCCTAATCACACATTCATACCACACTCACCATACACATTTCTTCAATACCTTTTAAAAACATCTTCATTTTCAAATTGAAAAAAAAATTTAGGAAATTGTATTTTTCTCTGCTTGTAATTCAATTCGAAGAATTTGTAAAGTGAATGGAAATTTTGGGTTATATGTAAAAATTCAATTTGAAAATGAAGATGTTTTTAAAAGGTATTGAAGAAATATGTGTGGTGAGTGTGGTATGAATGTGTGGTTAGGAGGGATGGTTTGAGGTTGATATTCCTTGTGTGAGATTTTAAAAGGTTGTTTCTTTGGAATTTTTTCCAATTTGAATATTAATAAAGTTTGGAATTCTATATATATATTTATTTATTTATTTAAGGTTTTTTTTTATATACCGCGGAACGTTTCAAACATCACCTCGGTTTGCAATAAACAATAATTTAGCAACAGGCTTTACAATCAATTCAGAAAGAACAAGCATATATCAATAAACAAGGCAATGATTCAAAATATGGTACAATTGAGTTCCATCTAATCTCATAGGAGAAACTATGTATAATTACAAACAATATGAAATTAGGTGTATTATGTACAAATAATAATATACAATCTATGTATAATTAATTACATTCAGGTAGGGGAAGAGGCAGAAAGAGATGAGAGGGGAGGGGGGGAAAGGGAAGTTGTTTGAGGTGGGAAGGCTGTTTGAGGTGGGAAGGCTGTTTGGGTGGGATGGCTGTTTGAGGAGTCGGAGGGCATTATGTATAAGCTTCTCTAAAGAGCCAAGTTTTTGTTTGAATTTCTTGAGACAAGGCTCCAGGCGCAGGTCTGTGGGCATTTTATTCCAGATGTTGGTTCCTGCTATGGTAAATGAACGTTCTCTAGTGGAAACATGTTTAATTTGTTTGAGCGTGGGAGTCTTGAGTTTGGCTTGGTGTATTGTTCTTGTAGGTCTATTTGATTTGTGGAATGTAAAGTGGTCAGAGAACCATTGCATTTCTTGGTTGTAGATTGATTTGTGTATGAGGGTAAGGACTTTGTATGTAATTCTCGATGCTACTGGTAGCCAGTGGAGGTATTGGAGTACCGGTGTTATGTGGTCATGGCGATGCGCATTAGTGAGTATTTGGGCGGCTACATTTTGTAACATTTGTAAAGGTTCTAATGAGTTTTTAGGCAATCCAAGTAGGATGGAATTACAGTAATCCAGCTTTGACAGTATTGTAGCTTGTAAAACAGTTTGGAAATCGTGCGGGTGTAGGAGAGATTTGATTCTTTTTAGAGTGTGGAGTTTAAAGAATCTGTTTTTTTACTGTGGCTGCAATGAATTTTTTAAATGAGAAATAGTTGTCTATGATAACACCAAGGCTGCGGACTTGCTGTAAGGCGAGGGGGCCAGCTTGTGAGTAATTGGTAGGATTGAGGGGGATGTTGCTTTGTGGCGAGATGATGAGAAGTTCTGTTTTGCTGGTATTGATTGCCAGAAAGTTTTCAGTGAGTAGATTTTTTATTTCTTCAAGGGCAGAGTCCCAGATTTTCAGAGCATTGGGTAGAGAGTCCTTAATGGGGATGAGGATTTGCACATCGTCTGCATATATGAAGTGCGGGAATCCAAGTTTCATCAAGAGTCGACATAGAGGGATAAGGTAGATATTAAACAGTGTTGATGAGAGAGAGGATCCTTGAGGTACTCCTTGTTGTAGTTTTCTGGGTTTGGATTGGTGGAGGCCAATTTTAACACTGTATTTTCTCTCATTAAGATAGGAATGGAGCCAGCAGAGCGCAGTGCCAGAGATTCCGATTTGAGATAGGCGGGTGATCAGGGTATAGTGATTGACAGTGTCGAATGCAGCTGATATGTCAAGCAGGGCAAGGATGTAAGAGTGACCCGTGACTAACGTTTTTAGTACTAAATCTGAAAGTGACAGGAGCAGAGTTTCGGTACTATGGTTCTTGCGGAATCCATACTGAGACGGAAGTAGTAGTTGATGTTCATTTAGAAATTCTGTGAGTTGTTTGTTTATGATTTTCTCCATTATTTTGGAAAGGAAAGGAAGGTTCGAAACTGGTCGGTAGTTAGATGGTTCAGTAGGGTCCAAGTCCGCTTTTTTGAGGGTCGGTTTTATAATGGCATGCTTGAGTTGCGTGGGTACCAGTCCAGTGGTGATAGACTTATTGAGAATCTTGGAAATGGGTTTGGCAATCCTTGCTGGAGAAGAAAGGAGTGTTTTTGTGGGTATAATATCGAAGGGGTGCATAGCTGGTTTAATCTTTTTGAGGATTGCTTCTATTTCTAGAGGGGTAGTAGTTTCAAAGTTTGTAAGGGTGGCCGAAGGTGATATGGTTGTTTTGGGGTTATGAATGTGTGCGTTTTGGGTGGGTGTAGTAATGTGTGTGTTGGTGGTAGAAGAATTGACAATAAAGGGGGAAGTGGTAAAGCGCACCATGATGTTATTTATTTTGTCATAGAAGTAATCAGCTAGTTTCTCACACTTATTTTCATCCTCATTATCTGAGTTAATGTTTGTTGGATGAGTAATAATGCTAGATACATATTGGAAAAGGGCACGTGGATTGAATTGGTATTGATGAATCTTTGATGCGTAATAGTCTTTCTTGGCTTTGTCTGTATTTTTCCGGTATTCTTGAAGAAGAGAGCAGAACTTTAAAAGTAGTGCTGGGGATTGGTTTTTACGCCATTTCTTTTCCATTTTACGTAGTTCTGTTTTCATAATTCTCAATTCCGGGGTGTACCACAGTTTTTTAGCTTTCTTTTCCGTGTTGATTTCTTTCGAGATTAGTGGGCATAGTTTATTTGCAATATTGCCGGTGATTTGGTGCCAGGAGGAACAAGCTGAATTAGCGTCAGTGAGATCCAACTTATTGAGGGCTTCTGATAATGTGACCATAATTTCTTCTGATTTGCAATGTTTGCGGAATGTTATGGTTTTCTTATTGTGGTAAGGCGTGTGGGGGATGCTTTTGATCGTGCAGGAAGAGTCAATCCGGTAGTGGTCTGACCAAGGAATGGGGGTGCATTATGAAGAGCTGGTTTGGATAAGTGAGTTCGTAAAGATGACATCAAGTGTGTGTCCAGCTTTGTGTGTGTCACTATTGGTTTTTGGATATCTGTAGTTTTGTGATATATGATTAAATGCCAGAATAGTTGTATCTGTGCAAATTCTGAGGCAATGATCTTTGGTGCATCCAGTGTCTCCTGGTGATGGCTCCTGATGTCTCGAATATAGGTATTTCCAGGGGTACCTACTACCTGGCTGTAACAAATCAATCAAAATAGGATCAGCCAAAACACAATATAAACAGGCAAAATATCAAAGCAAATATATTTAAATATCATAAGAGTGTCAGCAAGCCGGGTGAATGTGTAAGACCCCCTTTAGACAGGGAGTTATCTGGACCTCATGATCATCCACCCTTGGCCATGAGAAAAGGTTGTGTTAATAAATATAATGAAATAATGTATTTCTTAAGCACTGTTTTCTTATTGCAAGTAAAAATGTCTATTGGCAAAGCTTAGAAAAATCTGCATGATATAAGAGAAATAAACCCCCGACATCAGCTGGCATTTTGGATCGCCTACATCAGGGGGACTTATCTTAAGCAATGTGTCTTGTCAAAGAGTCACTTCATCCAGATCATCCGATCTCCAATGAGTAAAAGAATATGGCAATCCAGTTAACAGACAGTTTGAGATTTTGCTGAAAACATCATCAATTGGATTTCAAATAGAAACAAAAACTTGGAGATCCAAAACACCAGCTGACATCGGGTTTTGTTTCTCTTATATAATGCAGATTTTTCTAAGCTTTGCCTGTGGCTGTTCCCCTATGGTGCAAGCTGGAGTCAGGCAGAGCTAGTGATCAGTACTTCTGCCTCCTCCAAAAAGCCCCAGGCTTTCTGTACCAGTTTCAGTTATACACCACACACTGAGAGCAGTTTGTGCTGACAAAACTTTGTTTTGGATTGAATAAATTAAATGCTATAGCACCCTGAAGCAGCCACCATTGGTGTTTTGATGTCAGCTGACATGAAACAGCAATTAAGGAGAGGCAATATTCCTGCTTCAAAGTCTGCTCCATTTCATACAAGCTAAGGGGTAGATTTTCGAAGGGTTGCGAGCGTAAGATACGTGCGCCACCCCCTGCTCGTGCTGAGCCTATCTTGCATAGGCTCGGCGGCGCGCACAAGCCCCAGGACGCACGTAAGTCCTGGGGCTTGCAAAAGGGGGCGCTGGCCCGGGGGCGCTGGCCCGAGACGTGCCGGGGGTGGGGCCGATGCCTCTGGCACAGCCACCGTGCCGGGGGATGGAGAGCTGGCGCACGCAAGTTACGCCTGCCCAGAGGCAGGCGTAACTTCTTCGATAAAGGTTAGGAGAAGGATTTAGGTAGGGTTGGGGGGTGCGTTAGATAGGGGAAGGGATAGGGGGAGGCGGAAGAAAAGTTCCCTCCGAGGCCGCTCCGATTTCAGAGCGGCCTCGGAGGGAACGGAGGAAGGCTGCTCGGCTCAGCGCGCGCAGGTTGTGCACCCCCCCTGCGCGTGCTGACCCTGGATTTTATAACATGCACGCGGGAGCGCTCGCATGTTATAAGATCAGGCGCAGATTTGTTCGCGCCGGGTTGTGCGAACAAATCTGCGCCTGTGCGCACCTTTAAAGATTTGCCCCTAAGAGTTTTTATTCAATAAGTTAAAAACAAATTTAAAAACAAGCACAAGGACACTAAGTGGTTAATATATAAAAATATTTCTTTATTGAAGAATGGGCTGAATGGAAGTTTTATAAGACTGGTAATTAAACTGGGCATAGGCTTCTGTTGTATATTAAGCCCCTGACCTCTGATTCGAGGATACTCGGGCATAGCCTCCAGCAGCTTTCGGGTCCAATGAGCCAGGATAGAAATTCCTCTATAGGTTCTCTAGCCAGGACGTCCTGCGGCACTGGCTGATGACATCATGTCTTGCAGGAGTATATAAGGAAGTCCTTTGCAACCAGCCAGCACCTTAGCAACAGGCCTTCTGCTATCCTTGTGTTTCAGTGCGTGTTGCTATCCTTCTCTCATTCTTGCCTCCTCTGTGCTCTGTTCCTTGTCCGGTTCATTTCCTGTCTGTCCTTGTACCCTTCCTTGCTTGTCCTATTGGCCTTACCTGTCCTATTTGTCTCAGACTGACTACCTGGATCCTGACCCTGGCCTGACCCCTGACCTATTGTCTGCTGCCTGCCATGACCTCTGGCTTGTGTTTTCTGCTGTCCGCTGCGACCTCTGGCTTGTTAATCGTTCTGCTGCCTGCCCTGACCTCTGGCTTGTGTTTTCTGCTGTCCGCTGCGACCTCTGGCTTGTTAATCGTTCTGCTGCCTGCCCTGACCTCTGGCTTGTGTTTTCTGCTGTCCGCTGAGACCTCTGGCTTGTTAATCGTTCTGCTGCCTGCCCTGACCTCTGGCTTGTGTTTTCTGCTGTCCGCTGCGACCTCTGGCTTGTTAATCGTTCTGCTGCCTGCCCTGACCTCTGGCTTGTGTTTTCTGCTGTCCACTGCGACCTCTGGCTTGTTAATCGTTCTGCTGCCTGCCCTGACCTCTGGCTTGTGTTTTCTGCTGTCCGCTGCGACCTCTGGCTTGTTAATCGTTCTGCTGCCTGCCCTGACCTCTGGCTTGTGTTTTCTGCTGTCCGCTGTGACCTCTGGCTTGTTAATCGTTCTGCTGCCTGCCCTGACCCTTGCTGAGATCGGACTCTCGCTCAGGATAGCTTTAGGGACCCATCTAAATCCTGCTGGTCTCCTGAACCCAAGTGCTGTAGGGGATGCGGCTGGTATAGATGAATCACCAGCAGGTGAGCTTGGTCACTAAGTGATGCTAACCACTTGACAGCCAAAAGGGTCCACTTTATTCAAGAGTGTTACACTGTGTATAACCTCAAAGAAGCATTAATGCATTTCTGAGAACTTGTTCCTCCCTTTTAAGTTTTTTCTATCTGCAGAAGCATTTGCTAGCTCACTGAAAGTGGAGATTTTTGGGGGCTAATACTCCATTGATGATGTGACTTCTGCGGAAATTATCAGCATTATTGCTGAAATGGAAACTAATTTCTGCCCTTTGAACAAATGCTCAAACGCACCACTTAAAATATTGAGGAAGGACATAGCAGACTACATTAGCTCTTTTGTCAATCTCTCTCTGAATGAGGGTACACAGTGCCTTTTGTCTTGAAAACAGTCGCTGTTAGACCTACCTTAAAAAAATAAAACACTGACCAAAGTGACCCTGGTGGCTATCACCCCACCTCTAACCTGGTCCTTAAGCAGCTACAATTCTGTCCTTGCTGACCAGCAAACTTTCTGCTTTAAAAGCTGGGAAAGATTTCTCCTTTTTTGGCCTCTGAGATTAATCTCTCTCAGATCTATCTTCCTAATGCCCTAAGAGAGGCCACAGTTCGTCCACTCTTGAAAAAGCTCAATTTAGACCCGGCTGTTCTATCAAACCATAGGCCACCTCTTTCTTCTCGTTTGTGGCAATGATAGTTCAATCTGCGGTGCTTGGTCCCCAACCTTGTTTGCACCAGGGACCGGCTTCAGGTAAGACCATTTTTCCATGGCCCGGCAGGTGGGGGTGGGGCAGGGGCGGGGCTTTGGTCATATGGGGGCGGGGTTATGGATGGGGTTGGATTTTAGTGCACACTTATTTAGTTATGACATTTATAAATCCTGCACCTCCAGTTCTGTAACTCTCTGCATCCACTGAAATTCCCCCAAACAATGGAGCTTGGATGTTTCCCTTACAGCTCATCATACTAAAAGATATTTTCAAATTCTGGTGTCACCTCACAGTAACAGCAGCACAAACACCTTCCACTGCCAGGCACATTGTGAACTAACACAAAACCTCGCAAAAAAGACACTCAAAATCTATACTGCAATCCCATCGTAACATAACAATAATAACACCAAGGACTCAAACAACAATAACCCTACCTGTGAATAAGCAAGGGTAAATATTACACTGGGTCCTAGAATACCAATACACCACCTACTGAGGAAACAAAACAAACCAGATTGCTATAGATCCCTATACAGACACTATATGATAGCAGAATCTCTCATCATGGTCACACACATGGAGCAGAGACAGACTCTCACCAAATACAGAATACAAAATAAAGGAGCACAAATTAGAAAAAACTGAAATGGAGACCCCAAGAAGCCAGACTCTGTGTATTAACAATGGAAAAACAGAACCACCATTCCTCATAAAACACATACAATCAAGAAACATAAAGCATCAGTTATAATAGTAAAACCATACTAATAAAAGAATATTTTAAAACTACTGATAAATAGAATTTCTATTCATTAAAATCATATACATTTTTTACAATTTCCCAAACACCAATAAAATATTTCAAAACAGCACATATATCAAATAACACACAATAATTAAAACTAATAAGGATTTTAAAAAGCCCCTGCTGTCCCCTTCTGTGGGAGCTCTTGATTTCCAGTCACCCTGATATTGTCAAGGATTAGGAGGTTATCCTCTCTCTCTCACACATACTCACATGTCCATTCTCTCTCACACATACACTGTCACATACATACACATTCATGCTCTTATACCCAACCATAACCTACCTCTCGCTCTCACAGACACTGACACACTCTCAGGCTGTAAGATACTCTCTCCCCCTCCATACACACACTCTTACCCCTCTGGATTTTCTCCTACACACTCATGCTCTCACTCTCACTGGCTCCCTCACAACCTCAGAGCCTCTCTCATTCCTCTGCTGCCACTGTCACTGCTGCCGTGTGGCTATTGGGGAGGTGCTGATTGCTGCTACTGGCACTGAAGCCCATTCTCACTCCCACATGCTGTCTTGCTCAAGCACAAGCTCTCTCTCATACAATCATTCATACACATAGTCTCTCACTGGCACATGCTGTCTGACTCTCACACACACAGGCTCTCTCTCACTTCCACATACTGTCTTGTTCAAGCACAGGCTCTCACTGTCACATGCTGTCTCTCTCACACACACAAAGACTCTCACATGCTGTCTCTGCAAACATTCAGGTCTTCACTCCCACACACAGTCTCTCAACTCAACTCATCTCATACACGCACACATACACACTCTACAGACCCTCAGCCTCTTCTCCCCTCTGGGCCTCCTCTTCATGGGCCGCGCTGCTCCTCTTCTGCACACGGCTGATGCTCCTCCTCCTTCCTGCCCATGCGGCTCCAGCAACATTTTTCTTCCGGGGCCGCACGGGCAGGAAGGAGGAGGAATAGCACCTGCACGTTTAGACGCGACTGTTTTCTTCGGGCCGTGGTGACGTGAGCTCCACCATGGCCCTGCTGATCTTCTTGCTGTGTGCTCAGCCGCGACGTGCTAATTGACTTTTCAGGTCGTGCCTCCTCCCTTTTGGGGTTGGAGGAGGCGGGTCTCCAGCCTTGCCCCGCCTACCCGCAGCAGTGGCAGCCAATGAACGGCAGCCGGGGAGAACGGCGCCGCGGACCAGCAAAAAACCCCCAACGGCCCGGTCCTGGTCCGCGGACCAGTGGTTGGGGACCCCTTCACCAATTTCAATTTTGTTATTAGGAAGTCCCTGAGCATAGAGATTTTATTGCTTTCCCTCTTTGATTCCATCAAGAGAGGCCTTGATGGTGGTCATGGTTATGTTCTCATTTTGCTGGACATTTCCTCAGCATTTGATACTATTGACCACAAGATCCACCTTTATCACCTCAAAGAGGCTGGGATCACAGGCACGGTTTTAAAATGGTTCCAATCATGTATTGTAGGGTGCTGTGATTCTTCATCCGACTGGCATCCAATGTGGACGGGAGTCCCACAGGGTTAGCCCTATCGGCGCTATTATTTTACATCTATTTCGCATCAATTTATAAACTGTTGGCTTGCCTCTGTGAGGGCTTCTGTCTATATGCCTATGATATACAGTTTTATATCCCTTTGGGTCATTCATGGCCTGACACTACCCCCATGATCTCTCTATGCATAACCTCAATAAGGCAATGGCTTTCCCACAATAAACTACATTTAACAAAAACTGAAATTGTATGTATTCAAAATAGGGAAAGCCTGGTAACGAGGAAATTAACATTGTCCCTCATGCCAGAAGTCTTGGGGTAATTATTGATTCAAAATTGTCCATGGGTCCCCAGGTTAAATCTGTTCTTAAGGCTGGTTTGTACAAACCACAACTTTTACATTGCATTAAACCCCTTTTATGTCCCGCTGGTTTCCGTATAGTTGTTGAAGCCTTAATTTCATCCACTCTCGATTACTGTAATTCAGTTTCTTTGGGCATACCATTAACAACTATAAAAGCATTTCAACTATTACAGAACGCATGGTTATTTTCCAGTAGTAACCTCACAGGACATATATCCCCGGTCCCGTTCAGTCTCCATTGGCTTCCTGTGCAATGGAGGATAAAATACAAAGTCACAGTACTGGTTTATAAACATTTCCATGGACTAACGCTCTGCTCCGGATTTATAACCCTGGCAGGCCGCTGCACTCGTTCCTTCAGTACTCCGTGCCAGGCTTGTAGATACTGGAGAAGGGGTGGCCACTCCTATCCTCTGGAGCGTGCTGCTCTGATGGACTGTAGGAAAACATTTAAAAGCGCGATAAAGACATCTTTTTTCAGGCAAGCATTCTTATAGGCTGGTGCTGCCTGTTTTAAATCACACAAACTTATTTCCAAATTTGTGAGGTTTCCATTTGTTGTTGCATCTATTTCTGTCTGTTTGATTTTATGAATGTAAACTTGTGTGCCGTCTAGGGTTTCGGTATAGGTGGCACACAAATAAAATAAAAGCTGGCTATATCTGACACACGCGGCTGTGCATGCAATGCATCATTTCCAATTCTAGGATCATATAAGAACAGAAGGCTCGTTTTTTCACTGCCCTGGTGATTTCCATGCCGCTTGGCTTCAATCTGTCACCTGCACAAGATGAGGATGGAATCCCACTCAAGTACTCATTCAACACGGACAAACCTTTTCTTTTTTAAAGTGAGGGAATATACATTTGTCCACCGAGTGCCAGTCTTGCATCACATTAAATAAGAAAGTAGATTAAAAAAAAGACGTTACTTCATAAAGATGAGGTTTTAAGCATGTATTTTCCTGTTACATGCTTATATAAACTCTGGTTATTCCCCTAAGCAAACCACATCTATGGTATTCTTGTGATGTTAGCAGCCTTCATAGGTGCCTTGCAGCAAAACTTTACTTGATTTCATAGTTAAAATGCAAATTCACAAATATACCAAAATGGAAAGCTGCCATCTATGCACTATAACATCAGCTCTTTTTTTACATAGTAATATGAACCTCACTTTCTACAAAAGCTTCATTATCCAAAAGTACGTCATGACTCCTTACCCAGGTTAAAGTCCATTTGCAGTTCCCATTTATCCAAAACATTTTGCTGCACTCTGCTACTTACTATTAAAATTAGGATTTACTTTTTCTGTTGTAAATAGTAACCTCCCAAGTAACTGGCCCACTGCTTAGGATGCACGGGGAGGGAATAACTCAGGCCTGAGGTGGGTTGTGGTGGCTTCTGGACTCAACCACCCAGGCAGCTGGGAAAAGATGGGCTGCAACCTTCCCAGTCTCTGACCAGCTGCCCAGAGGGTGCAGAGTGGAATAACTCAGGCCCAAGGATTCTGGTAACTTCTGGACTCAACCATCCAGGAAGCTGGGAAAAGATGGGCTGCAACCTTCCCAGTCTCTGACCAGCTGCCCAGAGGGTGCGGAGTGGAATAACTCAGGCCCAAGGGTTCTGGTGACTTCTGGACTCAACCATCCAGGAAGCTGGGAAAAGATGGGCTGCAACCTTCCCAGTCTCTGACCAGCTGCCCAGAGTGTGCGGAGTGGAATAACTCAGGCCCAAGGGTCCTGGTGACTTCTGGACTCAACCATCCAGGAAGCTGGGAAAAGATGGGCTGCAACCTTCCCAGTCTCTGACCAGCTGCCCAGAGGGTGCGGAGGGGAATAACTCAGGCCCAAGGGTTCTGGTGACTTCTGGACTCAACCATCCAGGAAGCTGGGAAAAGATGGGCTGCAACCTTCCCAGTCTCTGACCAGCTGCCCAGAGGGTGCGGAGGGGAATAACTCAGGCCCAAGGGTCCTGGTGACTTCTGGAGTTGACCACAGAGGCAGCTGGGAGAAGTATGAAGATGGGCTGCAACCTCCCCAGTACCTGTCAAAGCAATGAGTTACATGACAGGAGCTGGATACATATACTGAGCTCTGGCAGCAGTAAGGTATTTAGAGATTTCAAGGTGACATGGGTAGGTTTGGTTTATTGGAAGGGGAGGAGCAGAGAGGGGAGGGAGGGCTTCAGAAGGGGGGAAAATTAAATTAAATTTAGCAATCTCATTGGGTCATTCATCAAGCCACGTTAGGGCCTTATGGTGTGATAAATGGAGTCTAATGTGCAACAGACCGGGGGGGGGGGGGGGGGGGGGGAATGTTTATTGTGTCATGTGTTAGCATTTAAAATGTTAATGAGTATGCAAAACTAGAAAATATGCTAATGAGGGATCCCTACAGCATTTCAGGTAAAATAATGCCTAATAAAATTGAATTTAATGTGGGAAATAACATCTTTTTTGTGTGGTACAGTGGACGTGTTAGGGGGTAGTGTTCTAGTAGTGGGATACTGGGTGCTTCAGGCTGCTCAACAATAACTACTACAACAGGAAAGGGAGGTTTCATCTGCCTCTAGGGAAGTACCCGAGCTGCAAGCAGCGCCCTTGCCCATACCAGGACTTGTCACACAGGTGGTACAAAGAGTGCATCTTTTATCCACAAACCATATTGCTGGGGATGCCAGAGCAACATGTGGTTATGAGGTATTGCCTCAGCTCTAAGAACATAAGAAATTGCCATGTTAGGTCAGACCAAGGGTCCATCAAGCCCAGCATCCTGTTTCCGTGGCCAAACCAGGCCACAAGAACCTGGCAAGGACCCAAACACTAAGAAGACCCCATGCTACTGATGCAATTAATAGCAGTGGCTATTCCCTAAGTAAACTTGATTAATAGCCATTAATGGACTTCTCCTCCAAGAACTTATCCAAACCTTTTTTGAACCCAGCTACACTAACTGCACTAACCACATCCTCTGGTAACAAATTCCAGAGCTTTATTGTGCGTTGAGTGAAAAAGAATTTTCTCCGATTAGTCTTAAATGTGCTACTTGCTAACTTCATGGAATGCCCCCTAGTCCTTCTATTATTCGAAAGTGTATCATGGAATTTTATCAAGAACTCAAGAGACAATCTGGATCCCATCACAGAAATATCCCATGCTATACCAGGCCTCATCAAACTATTGTGCACCCTGCATTTTATGGCATCTGGCTCCTTCCAAAGAACAGGGGAATATCACAAACATCTTTTTCCTGTTATCTGTAGCAGGTTATAACAGCTGTACTTGCCTGCATTAATTGTTACCTAAGATTTCCTCATGAAAGGCAGGACTTGATGGACTTGAGGAAAGGGTTTTATGCCATCACCAACTTTCCAAATGTTCTGGGAGCTATTGACTGCACTGACATAGCTCTCATCCCACCCCGTGGCAGGGAGGAAAGCCACTGCAACAGAAAGCTCTTCCACTCCATCGATGTGCAAGTGTAATGCTCAATTGCACATCCTTGCTGTGGTGGCCAGGTACCCGGGAGCTGTGCATGATTCCTTTATACTTAGATCTGGCCTGTTTGATAATTTTGAAGATGGTCTCTACGGTGACAGTTGGCTCTTTGATAAGAGCGCTGCTTCTTTCTCTAGTCCCTTTCCAGCTATGTGTTTATTAGCAAATGCCATTGACATGGGAGGCTGTCGGGGATGTGACTGCATTGGTTACATGAGAAGTGGCTTGCACAGTTAAGTCTACAAGCCATAGAACTAGGGCCAAGCTTTCCCTCTCCATGCTATAAATGTCTGCTAATGTTGCATGCCTAAACGATGCACTTGCCACAAGGCTGTAAGTGTGACCGAGCACTGTAGACTTTCAACTTGTTAACTTTAAGAAAGGCTCTGTTCAAAGCTTCCCTTTTGAAGCTCTTGAAATGTCACTTGTCAACCAAAACATTTTTGTGTATACAGTGCAGGAGATCCCAGATCAGGGGTGCCCTGTTAGTGCCCTGTTAGCCAGGATGTCAACCACAGGGGTACACAGGTTCAATTGAGGCTGGTGATGTGGCACGCTGGAGACAGGTGGGGACTAGCCAGCTTTGTCCCATTGCAGGGATGTCCCCTCCATGAAGCTGGAGAGGTTGAGGCTTGTGTGCAGTGTAGGGGCGAGCTAAGGGGTGGCTGTAGCTGGAGCAGTTCTGGGGGCTGTGGCTGCTGCTACTCCTCCTCTTCCTCACTCCACTGGGTCTCAGCATCAAGTTGCAAGCTGAGAGCTGGGGCTGCACTGGTTTTCCCTGGGGACTGGGAGTATCATGGGTGAGAGCTGTGGAAACAAAGAAGAAGAAGACGACGACATAAGCATGAATCCTAAGAAGTGCACATGTACTGTTTGGCATAAGATGGGCACTTTGCATCAGTCGATGTAAGCATATTGTGCCAAAATATGTGAACATCTGTAGCAGACTTGACATTTACAGGTGATGTGAACTTACCAGTTCCAGCTTGTGTGGTGTCCAACATAGTTCCCTCCAAGCTGAGTGCATTTCAGAGCATAATTCACAGGTTTTACATGGTCGCTATATACAGAAATGCAACGCTAATAATGGCGGCTCAAAAATTGGTGGTTTAAAAAAATTGTTGCTCGTACAATAAATAGTTTGCACACACCTAGACACACCTTGGAGGGAGCACTGGTGTCCAGAGCCTCGTCCATCCCCTTAGTGATGACCGATCCCAGCTGGTGAATGAGGTGCTCCTCCATGGGCATGAGAACTACTGGGCAAGGTGCTCCTCCTCACATCTGGCGCTAGTACCTGATGCGGCTTACCACCTTGGTTGCAGTAGCTGTGGGCCACCTGCTCTCCGGGGGACTGTGTCGGGATATGGCCTGGGCAATGGGTGCACCATATCTGGCTCTTGGCTGCTGGATGTCTTTGCTGTAATGCTCGAGGACCCCAGTGATGAGCATCTCATTGTCCTCAATGTTGAATTGTCTGTGCGAAGACAGGTCCGACCTGCTGCCTGGCTGCCAGATGAGCGGGCTACCATTTCCACATCCACTCCCCTCCCTTCCTTCCCCCCTCCTGCACCTGCCCTGCCAACTCCCCAACCCTCTGCCTTCTCTACCTATCCCTACCCTACCATCCTCCTCCCGGCACACTTGCCTGCCCATCCCCTTGCTCCTCCCATCCCTTCCTTCCTCCCTATCTGTACTCCTGTCCCTACTCCTCCTTCTCCCTGCTCCTTTCCTCCCTCCTCTCCTCATGCCTCTCTTCTCCTCTCTCCCCAAGTCTTCCACATTCTATCCTTTCCACATTCCTCCACCACCACCACCACAAAGATAAACGGACAAACTTGACAAACACACAAAAACTTCCACACACAGATAAAGACAAAAGACACAGATGAGGTGAAACAGGTGAGAACAGAAAACAGGACAACTCACTCAGAAATCACTATGCACCTCCACTAAACTCCAACCAAAAACCTCACCTCTTTATGCAGCATTATGTAAATGTGCCACATAATTTTCAAACATCTGCCAGAGAATTTGTTAATTTTTGCCATAGAATCTTGAGAAATCTGCTGCAGGGATCCGGAGCTCTGCATATTTGTAATTGGGATCAAGTCAACCTGTTTCCTGCATATACTCATGACGACAAAAATACAATTTTTGGATACTTGAAGTTTACTAATTGAAGCCATAAAATACAAGTGTTTATCACTTTTAGTCAAATGTTCACAGCTTACATTGTCTGCTCCTGCATTTATGTGCCTTGTCCACATGTGCTTCACATTTCTTACACAGTATTTTAGACAAGCTTTCAACCTCGTTTTTTAATGCCAGAGTCATTATGTCTTTCAAAACATTCTTTAGAATAACAATATAGTCTATAAGAACATAAGAACATAAGAAATTGCCATGCTGGGTCAGACCAAAGGTCCATCAAGCCCAGCATCCTGTTTCCTACAGAGGCCAAACCAGGCCACAAGAACCTGGCAATTACCCAAACACTAAGAAGATCCCATGCTACTGATGCAATTAATAGCAGTGGCTATTCCCTAAGTAAACTTGATTAATAGCCGTTAATGGACTTCTCCTCCAAGAACTTATCCAAACCTTTTTTGAACCCAGCTACACTAACTGCACTAACCACATCCTCTGGCAACAAATTCCAGAGCTTTATTGTGCATTGAGTGAAAAAGGGGGCATTTCATGCTAACGTCATGAAATGCCCCCTAGTCCTTCTATTATTCAAAAGTGTAAATAACCAATTCACATCTACTCGTTCAAGACCTCTCATGATCTTAAACACCTCTATCATATCCCCCTTAGCCGTCTCTTCTCCAAGCTGAACAGCCCTAACCTCTTCAGCCTTTCCTCATAGGGGAGCTGTTCCATCCCCTTTATCATTTTGGTCGCCCTTCTCTGTACCTTCTCCATCACAATTATATCTTTTTTGAGATGTGGCGACCAGAATTGTACACAGTATTCAAGGTGTGGTCTCACCATGGAGCGATACAGAGGCATTATGACATTTTCCGTTTTATTAACCATTCCCTTCCTAATAATTCCTAACATTCTGTTTGCTTTTTTGACTGCTGCAGCACACTGAGCCGACGATTTTAAAGTATTATCCACTATGTTGCCTAGATCTTTTTCCTGGGTGGTAGCTCCTAATATGGAACCTAACATCGTGTATCTACAGCAAGGGTTATTTTTCCCTATATGCAACACCTTGCACTTGTCCACATTAAATTTCTTCTGCCATTTGGATGCCCAATCTTCCAGTCTTGCAAGGTCCTCCTGTAATGAATCACAATCCGTTTGTGATTTAACTACTCTGAATAATTTTGTATCATCCGCTGTCAAAGATGGCTCCATATTGGACAGTTCTGATCAAGACTGTATGGCGTCTGACAAAAATGACAGATGTTTTACTCACCATAGAACTTTTTCACATCTAATCTACTTCAGAAGTGATCATTGTGCAGCAACAAACAGTTGTAGGGAATACAGGTCAGTCTTTTGTTTTAAAACAACCTCAGGCCACTGTATAAAGCACCACATGTATGTTTACCCCCCAAATGCTCTTCACATTGCTGGGTACAACCTTTTTGTTTGCAGCTTTTGCAGTGCCGTCTAACTGCACTGCATGTGTGAGGAGGAACATGAGGCTCCCTGTGTTATTAAATAAATCCTCCCCTGCCCCATATCACAAGTACACCACCATCTGCCTGTCTCTGTAAGAGTTTACTAACCTGCTCTAATAAGTCATCAGCATCAAGAGTTTCCGCATTTAATCTTCCTGAATACAAGGAATTAGGAAAACCTGCAGAATATAAACACACCTGGGGAAACTCCGCTGCTTATCTCACTCAGATCTTGCTGTCATGTCTTGTCGCATACAGTTATATGATGTACCCACGAATATCGGTATAGAAATGCTAATAAATAAATAAATAAACTGTATCTTGCACATCTCTGAATTAGTTCATTTTTCCCATATTAATCAAATTAAATTCCATTCCATTTTTCTAATTCACGCTTCCACCATCCTACAAACTACTCAACCTCCACAAGTTCAGATTCTGCAGGTGCATTTTTATTTGCCAGCCCCCCTGGATCACAGCTATCATCTTCAGAACAATTATCCAAAACCATGCTTTCATAATATTTCTCTACTGTGTCAGTGTGCAAAATCCTCTTGTCTGTGAGAATATCATTGTAATTTTCTTCCTTTTAGCTTTATAAGACTTCTTTGTGGATGGTTGTGTTGCTCTAATATTGTATTAGTCTACCTTGAAAAAAAGAAACGCAGATGGTCACAAATTTTCTTTCAGATTAGTTTTATAAAACGTGTTTTGTAACCTTATAAAACTATAAAAGAATTACTATTTAGTATGCTGTTTATTTTTTGGTTTCTTGTAAGGGGGAGGTAATTCAGATTTTGTTGGTTCTGGAACAGTAACATTTCCTTTACAAACCTAACAAAAATGGGGAAACTATTTGGAAGCTTGCACATGCTATTGTCCATATAGATTTAGAAATGTTTACTTTAGATTGTCTCGCTTTCTGAACCACTGTCTGACAGATTTTTCTTTCGGGGTCTAGCTGAACGAGTGGATGAGAATCTGACTGGGTCATATATCATTTTGTGTTAGGGCCTTATAGCAGGCGATAACGCCAAAAGGCGCACAATAAATAAAGCAATGCAAAATGCATAGGCAAATTAAGTATTGAGAATCTGAGTGGGAGGATTTGGAGTAAATGTAAATGAGGGTCTGCTAGCACGGCGCCTGATAGAGTAATGCTCATTATTGTGGGATTTAATGCTGGAAATAACTACACCTTGTTGTTTGCAGTACAGTGAAAACATTTTTTTTATCACCCTCCCACAGCTGATATTGCGGATCACGGGTATTATCGCAGCGATTATCAGGCACGATAAAAAGAGGAATGATAACAGACATACCTAGCAGCCTTCCTGGCCCAATAAAACACCTTTTCTTACCTGGTCTAGCTTCCTAAAGCCATAATGTTTGTGGCAAGTTTAATTGTTGGGGAATGCTGGATGCTTTGGGAGGTTCGCCGCAGGTGACAACAAGCGGAACAACAACCTCAAGAACAGGCAAGGACAGTTCCAAGCCCTCCTAGGGAAGTCCCTGCACCTCAGGCAGCGCCACGGGTCCCGTAGGGTCGGGGACCAGGGCAGTGCCTGGCACACAAGTGGCCTCGGCGGAGGAGATACAGGGAGCGCATCTTTCCTCCACAATCACCCAGAGGACTTTGTGGTCAGCAGGTATCGTCTCAGCTCTCGGGCTATCCTGGAATTATATGAAAAAATCCGAGGGGATCTGGATCCGCTCACTGCAAGGTCCCACGCTGTGCCCGGCCTCACCAAACTGTTGGCCACCCTGCATTTCATGGCAACCGGCTCCTTCCAAATGACAGTAGGGGCATTGGGGGAATGTCCCAAACCACCTTTTCCTGCTGTCTGGACCAGGTCTTCATGCAGTCTCTGACCGCATTAATTGCAACATAGCACTTCCTCGGGAATGGAAGACTGGAGGGTGGCTAATGTAACCCCAATATTTAAAAAGGGCTCCAGGGGAGATCCGGGAAACTACAGACCGGTTAGCCTGACTTCAGTGCCAGGAAAAATAGTGGAAAGTGTTCTAAACATCAAAATCACAGAACATATAGAAAGACATGGTTTAATGGAACAAAGTCAGCATGGCTTTACCCAGGGCAAGTCTTGCCTCACAAATCTGCTTCACTTTTTTGAAGGAGTTAATAATCACGTGGATAAAGGTGAACCGGTAGATATAGTATACTTGGATTTTCAGAAGGCGTTTGACAAAGTTCCTCATGAGAGGCTTCTAGGAAAAGTAAAAAGTCATGGGATAGGATGCGATGTCCTTTCATGGATTGCAAACTGGCTAAAAGACAGGAAACAGAGAGTAGGATTAAATGGGCAATTTTCTCAGTGGAAGGGAGTGGACAGTGGAGTGCCTCAGGGATCTGTACTTGGACCAGTGCTTTTCAATATATTTATAAATGATCTGGAAAGAAATACGACGAGTGAAGTAATCAAATTTGCGGATGATACAAAATTGTTCAGAGTAGTTAAATCACAAGCAGATTGTGATAAATTGCAGGAAGACCTTGTGAGACTGGAAAATTGGGCATCCAAATGGCAGATGAAATTTAATGTGGATAAGTGCAAGGTGATGCATATAGGGAAAAATAACCCGTGCTATAATTACACGATGTTGGGTTCCATATTAGGTGCTACAACCCAAGAAAGAGATCTAGGCATCATAATGGATAACACATTGAAATCGTCGGTACAGTGTGCTGCGGCAGTCAAAAAAGCAAACAGAATGTTGGGAATTATTAGAAAGGGAATGGTGAATAAAACGGAAAATGTCATAATGCCTCTGTATCGCTCCATGGTGAGACCGCACCTTGAATACTGTGTACAATTCTGGTCACCGCAACTCAAAAAAGATATAATTGTGATGGTGCACTGCTTGTCCCTGCAGCTTTCTGGCTAGTCCCTGGGCCTTGCTGGCTGGGACCAGCAGCTTCATGGGCAAGAGCTGTGGAAACAAAGAATAAGACATAAGTATCAACGGCAGCAGGTATCCATTTTGCATTTGGCATGAGCGGCGCACTTTGCCTCTTAAGCATTGTGAGAATCTTATGCCACATGATGTGTACACTTGTTGCAATCTGGCCATTTACGGGTGAGGAGAACTTGCCAGCTGCAGCTCGCATGGTATCCAGCCATTCCGCAATGCCCTCAAAGACATCTGGTCCCAGCCTTTGCATGAGGCGCTCTTCCATGAGTGTGAGGATGATGGGGCTCCTCCTCTGGTCCGGCGTATATATTTATTTCTGCTTGCCACCTTGGCCTTCAACTGTGTCATGATGTCCCGGTACCTGTGGGCCACCTGTTCCCCAGTGCATTTGACTCCACTGTGCCTGCAGATGGACCGAGCTATGCTGCGCCAGATCTGGTCCTTGGCTGCCTTCGACTGTACGGTTGCCAAACCGAATGGCATAATGATGCAGGACCCCTGCAATCACCATCTCGTAGTCCTGCACACTGAACTTGATAGCCCAGAGACAAGCATGTGCTGCTGCCTGGCTGCCAGAAGAGGGTGTGGAAAAAGCATAATCTGCTCATTAATGGTAATTATTAAAGTGCTTTACAAATATGACATTAAACTGTAAATAAATTTGTTACATATACATCATATCACATATCATAAAATTATTACATAAGAATATTGCACATCATTTTTTATTTCCAAATATTGTTTATTCATCAAATATGTCTTAACATAGTGTAGGTACCTATAACAATTCCCAAAAACTTTTATCATAAATACCATGACAACCTATCCCATAAAACACACTACTCATTCACTCACATCAATCATACTATTATTAAAATACCCACCATATTGCACATTTCCCAAATACCTATTAAACATAAACAACAGAGACAATGATCCCTATATGGTTAATGTACATATACAATATTAATGTTTACCAATTCATAAATCTTTATAATCCTTCAAAATCATTAGTGTTGTCCACGTATCCAAAACATATACATTGGCAATTCTTTATATTCTTAATCCCATGTATATTCTCAATCTCTTGTATTCTTGATCCCGACAGGACCCTGTTTCGCACTTAAGCTTCCTCAGGGGTTAAGTTTATATCACGGATTTAACTAACCCACTCCTTCTTCATAGTAGTGTGTTTTATGGGATAGGTTGTCATGGTATTTATGATAAAAGTTTTTGGGAATTGTTATAGGTACCTACACTATGTTAAGAAATATTTGATGAATAAACAATATTTGGAAATAAAAAATGATGTGCAATATTCTTATGTAATAATTTTATGATATGTGATATGATGTATATGTAACAAATTTATTTACAGTTTAATGTAATATTTGTAAAGCACTTTAATAATTACCATTAATGAGCAGATTATGCTTTTTCCACGTGCTTATGTGATGTTTGATATCTATTAAGTTAAGGATGGTGATTCACCCTTGTTGTTGTTGCCAGAAGAGGGTGCCATTTACGCTTCCAGAGAGGTGTGCTCCCTTTCCTAACTCACCCTCCCACTCCTCTCTCCCCTCCCTTCCTCCCCCTCCTGCCCATGCCCTGCAAACCTGATTCCTCTCTGCCCTCTCTCTCTCTATCCATGGCCTGCTATCCTCCTTTCTCACCTGCCTATCCCCTTCCCCCTCATCCTATCCCTTCCGCCTCTCTCTACTCCTGTCCGTTCCTCCTCCTCCTCCCACCTCTCAAGCTCCATCCTCCTCATTCCTCCTCACCACAACCACCACTCCTCTACCACCACTCCTTCACACCAAAAGACAGACAGACAGACAAACTGCACTAACAAACAAAATCTTTCACGCCAACAAAGAAGAAAAAAGACCAAGGTAAGGGGAAACAGATGGCAACAGAAGACCAGACAATGCACTCAGGTGATCGAATCCGAAAAAGCTCCTTCTCCCACTCTCCAACTCGCCAACTCTGCTGTCCTCTCTCTCCCATGCCTGAGACATCCTCAGAGAGGCAGCTGCAGGAAGCCGGGATATGTAAACTGGGAAATTAACATACCATGCACTAATCAATGCTCGTAAAATGACGTGGCTCACACCGATGCAAAGCACCGCGCATTACTTACCTATGCGATGCCTAGGCTGAAAATTAGCCTGACCACGCCCTTTTATTTTATTTTTTAATCGCAGGTGCTATTTTCGCTTTATTTATAGCATTTTGTTAAATCTAGGCCTGAATTTGTTGATGTGTTTGCCTCCAGTACAGCAACATTTTCAGAAACATTTTACATAAGAAAATAAGAACATAAGAACCTGCCATGCTGGGTCAGACCAAGGGTCCATCAAGCCCAGCATCCTGTTTCCAACAGGATCCAATCCAAGTCATAAGAACCTGGCAAGTACCCAAGCATTAGATAAATCACAAGCTACTATTGTTTATTAATTACCGTCATAGCAGTTTATGGATTTAACCTCTAGGAACTTATCCAAACCTTTTTTAAACCCAGTTATACTAACTGCTGTAACCACATCCTCTGGCAATGAATTCCAGAGCTTAACTGTGCGCTGAGTGAAAAAGAATGTCTTCGATTTGTTTTAAATGAGCTACTTGATAACTTCATGGAGTGCCCCCTGGTCCTTCTATTATCTGAGAGAATAAATAACCAATTTACATTAACTTGTTCAAGTCCTTTTCTTGGTTTAATATGAAAAACTTTCACAGATAGTGACATTTTCCTTTTGCAATACTTTTAAAATATAAGTAAAGACAAAAACATGACTTACTTTTCAATTAAATTAATTAATTGTATTTATTTATTTATATGGATTTTTATTTCTTCATTCCTGCCCTTTTAGTAAGTGGAATCTTATTTATAAATATAGTCTTTTGTCTCTGTTTTTAAACAGAAAACCAATATGGATTCAACAGTGGCAAAAATATGAGGAGATCCATTATTATCCGCTGTGCTGGGTACACAAATCCAACGATCCTAAAGTTAGCCAGTTATGTCTTATCAGCTAAGTTTAGGACCCACCAGAGTTAGCCGAATTGCTTAAGCGGCTAACTCAGAATATCTGGCTAGAATTTAGCTGGATAATAATTACTACATTATCCTTCTAAATTACTTTTGGATATCAACTTCTAGATGAATATTTAATAGGGATGTGAATCGTTAGAGTGCGCGATACAATAGAAATTCCCCCGATTTATCGTGAAAAATCGTTAATGGGTTAGTGTCCACTAACAGGAGTTATTTGGGGGGAGGGTGGGAAAACCGGCACACCGAAACAACCCCTAAACCCACCCTGACCCTTGAAAACTAAACCCTTACCTTCCCCCACCCTCCCGAACCCCCCCAAAACTGTTTTAAAATTACCTGGTGGTCCAGTGGGGGCGTGGGGAGCGATCTCCTGCTCTCGGGCCGTCGGCTGCCACTAATAAAAATGGCGCCGATGGCCCTTACCATGTGACAGGGTATCCGTGCCATTGGCCGGCCCCTGTCACATGGTAGGAGCACTGGATGGCCGGCGCCAGCTCCTACCATGTGACAGGGGCCGGCCAATGGCACGGATACCCTGTCACATGGTAAGGGCAAAGGGCCATCGGCGCCATTTTTATTAGCGCAGCTGATGGCCTGAGAGCGGGAAATCACTCCCTGCGCCCCCACTGGACCACCAGGTAATTTTAAAATGGTTTTGGGGGAGTTCGGGAAGCAAAGGGATCATTTTTAAAGGGTCGGGGTGGGTTTTTTGTTTATCGGCTCGGGTGCAGCCGATAAACAAAAAACCAATCGTGCCGGACTATAAAAATTGTAAGATTTGAATCGGAACCGGAACCGAATCGGTTCCGGTTTCGATTCACATCTCTACTATTTAATATTAAATCTAAAAAAAATAATCTGATTCTTACGAAGCTGCTGTTTGAAGAATCCATTCCTGTTGCAACCTCTTCAGGCCTTGTCTGATACTTCACAGTCTGCAGACTGACAGACCTTTCTGTGAGATAAGCCGTACCTTTTATTCTGTTTAGGGGCATAACCCCCTGCAATCCCCAAACGTGATGTTTATTGCATCACACAACTGGCTGCCAATGCCATCTATTGTACCTATACCTGCGAGTGAATGTGTTTCTGCCTAACCCCAATCATATTATCCAATCTCTATTCTTTTCCCTTATGGGGATCACCCATTTTCAGAGCTTGAGTGAATTACCAGCCATCACACTGCTCTCACTGCTTTACCTTGAGGGGAGATCTCAGAGTGAATCTCTGCTCCATTAGCTCCTGATATTGTCCATTCCCCAGATTCATAGAATGGCTGCTGCATTCTGCACGGTTATCAATGAGACGTCATAACCTCATAGGCACTGCTTGCCACACTGTCCTCCTCCATTCCCAAATCTACCCTCTCATTGATCTATTTTACCCATGGTAAAGATAAAACTTTCTATGGATGCTTAAACACAATTTACACAGTTGTTAATTCAAATATATATATATATATATATAGTTCTATTAATTGCTTTGAAATAGTTCTTTATTAACTGTTTCAGTTACATGACAAAATTTTAAATTTACATCAATGTACACGTTTTCTCTTCACGCAGCCTTTCAAGTTTAATAATTATTTCTGAAAATACAAAAAAACCCATTGAAATCACACATCAGTTATTTTATCACTATTTAACATTTTAAAAATAGTGCTTACATTCATAGACGATGGCCTCTGTATGTTTCACCATTAGGGCATCATCCATAGGTCTAGTCATTCTGTCTAGTTTTTCTGCAGGATTCTTTGCACTTTTTACATTCTGTGGGTCAAAGATTAGATTCAAATCTCCATTAAGTCGATTTAATATGCCTTTTATATACCCTGCTAAAAAATAGGGGCAGATTTTATAAAACCATGCGCACGCAAACAAAAGCACACCGGATTTCAATAGATACGTGTGTAGCCGCGCATATCTGTTAAAATCTGGGGTCGGCGCGCGCAAGGCTGCCCAAAATCAGCAGCCTGTGCACGCCAAGCCGCGCAGCCTGCCTCCGTTCCCTCCAAGTCCGCTCTGAAATCGGAGCGGCCTCGGAGGGAACTTTCCTTCCCCGCCCTTCCCCTCCCTATTCCACCCCCCGGCCCTATCTAAACCCCCCTACCTTTGTTGCACAAGTTACGCCTGCCCGAGGCAAGCGTAACTTGCGCGTGGCGGGCTGGCCGCCGGCGCACTATGGTCTGGTCCGGTGGCTGGTCCGGAGGCAGCAGCCATGCCCCCGGAACACCCCTAATGTTGTGCCGGCCGCGACACCCCCCCCCCCCCTGATACGCCCCCAATGACGTGCTGGCCGCCACACGCCCCCCCCCCCCAGGAAAACCCCGGGACTTACACGTGTCCTGGGGCTTTGCGCGCGCCGGCAGCCTATGCAAGATAGGCTGCCGGCGCGCGCAGAGGGGGTTTGGGGTAGTTTTTCAGGGGTTACGCGCGTAACCCTTTGAAAATCTACCCCATAATGTTTAAAACATGCTCTAGGTACAATCTAGTACAAGCTGTCCTTAATATTTCCCTGTACACTGTTGGCATTCGACAATAGGCAGTTGTAATGTGTTTTATTTGGATCATCTATAATACATCCAAAACAGTTATCCCGACAAATGCCAGCCCAGCTGTGCATGGCCGCAGATATGATGGCGTTTCAATTTGTTTTTTAATAAAGGCCATGTATCAGCAGGGGCTTAGACATCCCTAGCCCAATCCACTGGTTGAAATCATGAACATCTTCTGCTCTCCCTACCTTTAATGTCTGTCACTTACTTGATGTAGAAACTAAAACAGCACAGACAGGGTGATAGCCGGTATGTCCTCAAGTTCTCCTGACTGGGAAGATCAGTCATTTACCTATCAAAAAGTAATGTTGACGTGAAATTAACCACCTCTTCTAAGCACCTCCTTTGTTATTGTAATCCCAGCCCTGTAACATTTCCTTACCTCTGCGACATCTAGTTTTCCAGCAAATAACCTGCCTGTGCATCAGCTGTAGCATTCACAGGATTATCAGTAACATTGCTGGGAGTAGCTGAATACTCCACCCTATCCTCCGAATCAAACGAGTTTTATCCCCATGTGAGCTCCTCAATCCGTCTCTGTTTTTGGTTTGCTACCTTCATTCACACCGTGCAGTGACACACGTGACCTTCTAATTCAGTGTCAAGGTCCACAAGGAAAAAGCAAGACTTACAGACCCTCCTTTAATGCTGCTTAGTACTTGCTTTCTATTCTTTGCCTTTCAGGGGTTTCATACACAATTTTATTTTTAGCATTGCTAAGCTAAACGTTTCACGAGCAGTTGCTTTCTTTCTACAAGTTATGGGGATGGGTCCTCACATGACCACATCACAAATTAGCAGCTATCACACAGTTTATTTGTACATTTCTCCTCTACATGCCCAGGCTTGACCTTTGTGCTATGACCTTGTGGTTTGCTGTCATCACAGTAGTGAAAAAGCTTTTTTTCCCTCTGAATTTTAAAACATTTTTTTACACTGTGTAGGTGTTGCACATCTATTTGCAGCCGGTTGCTGTGTGCAGCAGTGAACAACAGTCAATGTTTGTTTTATTCACTTCACTTGTTGGAATTTCTAACCTCTGCGACTGATCATTTAGAGTTTTCCTGCTGAATGACTGACAGACAGGCTTATTGTGAATGCGTATTTTCACTGGCATCTCCTGCACAGAGGGGAATTTCTCCCTCTCACTGTTTTATGACAAGAACAGATTGAGAGAGCTTTGTACTAAGTCACAGATTACTATGTAGCAGGAACCTGGGATTCTGGGTCAGGAAACCCCTGTTTCTAGTGGTGTCACCACCCTGGCAGCTGTAACCAGGACTTTTGGGTGAGGAATCCTGTTTCTAGAAGAGTCACTACATTGGTAGCTATTATTTGGACTTCAGCTGATGTTATCAAAAAGCGGCTAAAGGCCATTAATTATGTTGTCATCAAAAGAAGCATGGGCCATTTCTGATGACATCATAGAAGCATATTTGGGATGGGCAAGGTCATGGTTTGGTTGGGCTTCCAGTGATGTCACTGATAAAGCAGCCTGGGCCATTAATTGTGACATCATCAAAAGTGACAAAGGCATTTCTAATGACATCATAGTGGGTGTGGTTTGGGATGATTGGGATATGGGAAGGGTTGGGGCAGGGCTATGTCCATTCATGTCATTGGAAGGGGGTGGAGAAAAGCAGGAAGTAAACATTGATTGGCTGATATCATCCTTATTTCACCTGTCAATCAGTTAGATTTTATTTATTAAATCTTTTATATACAGACATTCGTTTGCACATCACATTGGTTTACAGTGAAACAGATAGCTTAACGAAGAATTGGATGAGAATAGGAAATTAGAAAGTTACATTATAACATTTTCGGAGAGATTATAACATTTTAGGGGAGATAAGTTATAGGTACAGGGTGCTAGCAATAACAACAACAATGCATTTTTATGTGTTTGGTGTCTTAACATAGGGAAAAATATTGGAGAAAAACTTTGTACAGGAGTTATTAACTTCTGAAGTCTGAGTTAGGGTGTTTGATTGTTTGGAGTGGGGGGGAGCTATGGAAAGGCCTTTGTGAATAGCCAGGTTTGTGTGTTGGATTCTAGTCTTAGGTCTGGTGGCATTGAATGAGTTCCAGATGTTGGGGCTGGTTCTCTGGCATTAGTTTGGGGGATGATGTGGGTATAGCTCCGTTGTGAGTGGATCTGGCGCCTCTCCTTGGGGTTCGGAAGTGGAGGAGACGTTTAGCCAGTGAACGTTTTGGTTGTGTAAGGTCTTGTGTATTATGGTTAGACTCTTGAAAAGGACTCTGAAGTGGATCGGGAGCCAGTGGAGGTCTTTTAGAATTGGTGTTTGTGAGGACTCTGGCGGTGATTGATGTTGTACCCATTCTACTATTTTTATAACAAGTTTCAGCTTTTCTGTGGCCAGGGACCACGTTTACTTACAAAGTAATGGAGTAGCTGTCAGCAGATAAGAAATGCTTTGTCCCTATTGTCCCTGCCTATGTTGCCTCCCAGTGGTCCGTCATACAAGCTTCACCCCCCTATACTGCTGTAGCCCCGGTCATTACCACTGGTCTTTGTGCTAAGGATATATCTCAGCTGCCCCTTCTGCTTTCATTTCTTTTACTATGGAAAACTGCAGTATTGTACTTAACTGAAGCCGGTATATGGGCAAGTGATGCAGCTCGGGTTAGCTGGATACTCAGCGGGATAACCAACCTCTAGCGCTGGAAGTGTAAACTGTCAGGGAAGGCTTTTATTTGGTGTCCAAAGGAGGCGGATATGGTGGTGGGTGGGAGGACAAATCAATAAGGAAACTGGGAAGGGGTAGGGGGAGAGGGCCTGACTGGCGACCTGCCACACTTTTGGCTTATTTGGGGGAGGGGGTTACTGATGGGGGGTGGAAGGCCCACTAAAGCCATATATTAAATTTGGAGGAGGAGGAGGAGAATCAACCTGCAGGCCTCTTTACTTTGACAGCACTGCTTAATCGGATATCTTTCAAGATATCCGATTAAGTAGAAAGCTACACAGGGCTGGACAGGGCCAGTGCTCGCTTTTCTGCTGCCCCCGCCCCCCTCTTTCATTCAGTCCCAGCTCATTCCAGCAACCTAAACTTTAAAAACCGTCAGCCACCACCTTCCAGGTCTTCACCCCCCTCCCTTGAAACCGATGGCCAGTGCACGAATATTAGGTGCCCTAAGCAAACCTAATACCCCCCCCCCCACCCCATGCACAGAGTTAATAATAATGCATTTATAACAACAGATTTTACAAGGAAAAGAATATTCAGTTTTTTGAGATAAAAGCATCACGACGTGAATATTATATTTACATGCACTGCTATGGTGCCAGCCAGAAAACCCTTGCAACCGACAGGGCATTAGGGATTTTGTAATGCGTGATAGGTGTGCGCACCCTCGGAAAGCCATGAGTAAATTGCAATTAAAATATAACAAAGCTAGCACACCAAAACAGCACTAACTGCTAGCACTTAAAAAGTAACAAGCTTATCTATGAAAAGCAACACTGCAAATATTGCACCAAGCCCTAAAAGACCAATACACCTTCTATTAGGAAAACAGAACAAACCAAGCTGCTATAGGTTCCTACACGCTAGCAGAAGACATGAAGAACAAAGGCAGACCCTCATCAAATACAGAAAAATAGAAAACAAAGTATAATAGAATCATGCAGGCAAAAACTGAACTGGAAACCGCTACGTCAGACTCTGTATGCAGTGCAACAATGGAAAAACAGAACTATCATCAATCCTCAGCCATTAAACATAAAATCAAGACATATAATAAATATATTAATCATAATATAAACATACTAATAAAAATATTTCAGAATAGCTGATGAATGGAAGATCCAATAATTAAAATATAGAATTTCACAAACACCTTTAACATTTTTCAAAACAGCAAACATTCAAAAATTAAAATTAATAAGAATAAAATAATTCCTGCTCTCCACACCTGGGAATTTTTTATTTCTGGCCACTCTGAGATTGTCGTGGATCAATGAAAGAGGGATACACATACTTTGTCTTCCCTTTCTCATAGATATAGATATATATCTATACATACACACACTTGCGCCTTCTCCCACATACAAACATAATTATGCTCTCTCATACACACACATGCTCCCACTTACACATGTTCACATGCACATGCTCCTTATGTACACATGTTCACACACACACTCACCCTCTCTCACACATGCTCAGAAACACACATGCTTCCTCTTATATGTACATACATACACACATAAGCTCAGACATTCACACACACATGATCCCTCTCTCACATACATGTTCAGACTTGTACACGAAGAAAAGTGGCAGGCCTGGACTACCACCCACTCAGAGAACACGAAAAGTAAGTGTTCCCCATCTTTGAAACGCTACAATTTAGACAATAGTAGTGGGACTTTTCATGCACTGTTTCATCTTTCTGTACCCATATTATCCACAGCTATTGAGCCGGCAGCATTGGCATCCGACCCCCTGAAGAAGGAGATTCTCTCTGAAACACTGAGTGTCGGTATAACGTCGGATCTATCCATTCAGCCAGCATCAACTCAAGGCTCTCCAATGTGAAAATGCTGTAAGATAAGTACACTTTTGTGGCACAGCTTCAAGACACCGAAGCGTTTCCATATTAAGTGCATACAGACGGCACAGCTTCTGATAAGGAAGCGTTGCTAAAAAAACAGCTCATTGTGACCAATGATTAAAAAAGGCTCCTGCCATTGAAAGCTTGTATAAGCTGGTAGCCTTTGGGCACCTACGTATGAGGTCACATTGGGTTTTCCCATCCTACTGTACACGTTTACAGGATTTATATTATTAAGAGTATTTACTACTGACTTCCTGTTATTTGTGGATCTTATATTTTTTGTATTGATACAAACATACTCCCTTCTCAAACACACGTGCTGGGATGCTCAGACACACATAGAAAAACCCACACATGCTCAGACGCACACAGTAGCGCCCTATCTCATACACACCAAGGTCCCTTGGCAGCCAGAGGCCCTCCTTCACATCCACCAAGGGGCAGCTTGGGAACTACCCCATGGTCTTTTTTCGTCTGGCTGGGAATCGCCAGGTGGCCCCACAGCTCTCTCATCTTAGCCGGGCAGTGGGCTGGGAACCGCTGGACGTCTTCACAGCATTGGCTTCTTCTGCCGCCTGGTGGGTTCCCAGCAGGGGTCAGTGGTCTATTTAACATCCCGGGTGCCTGGTGGATTACAGTCCGGTGGCAGCGGCATTCTTTTCATTTTGGCTGCTGGCCCAGTAGCTTTCTTTTCACTTTGGGTCCCGGTGTCTCCTAGGCCGCCTTCTGCAAGTGGATAATCTTAGACTGCTCTGCAGCAGGTCGAACGTTATTTGGCTAACTGCCAGTTATAGTTAAAAATCGGCTCGGTTAGCTGAATAACTTAACTCCTCCCAGAATGCCTCTTTTTTATTCAACTATAATTTAGCTGGATAAGTGGCTGAATAATGCAAAACTTGCCATTTAGATGGATAACTTGTGAGTTTATCCATCTAAATGACTTTTAGTGGCCTCTTAGTCATTTCTATCATATTACTTTACATTTTACAATTATATGCCACCCATTTTCATAAATATGAATCCAAATCGGTTTACATGCCTGTAACTAAAAACATGCCTGTAACTAAAAACTCACCTGAGCTAAAAAATTCTAACTTATCCCTATCAATTAAAAAGCAGAATAAAAATACAATCAAAAAACAAACTTTGAAATGTTTGTATGCTAATGCCAGAAGTCTAAGAAGTAAGATGGGAGAATTAGAATGTATAGCAGTAAATGATGACATAGACTTAATTGGCATCTCAGAGACATGGTGGAAAGAGGATAACCAATGGGACAGTGCTATACCGGGGTACAAATTATATCGCAATGACAGAGAGGAGCAGTCGGGAGGAGGTGTGGCGCTTTATGTCCGGGATGGCATAGAGTCCAACAGGATAAACATCCTGCATGAGACTAAATACAAAATTGAATCTTTATGGGTAGAAATCCCTTGTGTATCAGGGAAGACTACAGTGATAGGGGTATACTACCGTCCACCTGGTATACTACCGTCCACCTGGTCAAGATGGTGAGATGGACAGTGAAATGCTAAGAGAAATTAGGGAAGCCAACCAAATTGGTAGTGCAGTAATAATGGGAGACTTCAATTACCCCAATATAGACTGGGTAAATGTATCATCGGGTCACGCTAGAGAGATAACGTTCCTGGATGGAATAAATGATAGCTTTATGGAGCAAATGGTTCAGGAACCGACGAGAGAGGGAGCAATTTTAGATCTAATTCTCAGTGGAGCACAGGACTTGGTGAGAGAGGTAACGGTGGTGGGGCCGCTTGGCAATAGTGATCATAATATGATCAGATTTGATTTAATGACTGGAAAAGGAACAGTGTGCAAATCCAAAGCTCTCGTGCTAAACTTTCAAAAGGGAAACTTTGATAAAATGAGAAAAATTGTTAGAAAAAAACTGAAAGGAGCAGCTACAAAAGTAAAAAATGTCCAAGAGGCATGGTCATTGTTAAAAAATACCATTCTAGAAGCACAGTCCAGATGTATTCCACACATTAAGAAAGGTGGAAAGAAGGCAAAACGATTACCGGCATGGTTAAAAGGGGAGGTGAAAGAAGCTATTTTAGCCAAAAGATCTTCATTCAAAAATTGGAAGAAGGATCCAACAGAAGAAAATAGGATAAAGCATAAACATTGGCAAGTTAAATGTAAGACATTGATAAGACAGGCTAAGAGAGAATTTGAAAAAAAGTTGGCTGTAGAGGCAAAAACTCACAGTAAAAACTTTTTTAAATATATCCGAAGCAGAAAGCCTGTGAGGGAGTCAGTTGGACCTTTAGATGATCGAGGGGTTAAAGGGGCACTTAGAGAAGATAAGGCCATCGCGGAAAGATTAAATGATTTCTTTGCTTCGGTGTTTACTGAAGAGGATGTTGGGGAGGTACCCGTAATGGAGAAGGTTTTCATGGGTAATGATTCAGATGGACTGAATCAAATCACGGTGAACCTAGAAGATGTGGTAGGCCTGATTGACAAACTGAAGAGTAGTAAATCACCTGGACCGGATGGTATACACCCCAGAGTTCTGAAGGAACTAAAAAATGAAATTTCAGACCTATTAGTAAAAATTTGTAACTTATCATTAAAATCATCCATTGTACCTGAAGACTGGAGGATAGCAAATGTAACCCCAATATTTAAAAAGGGCTCCAGGGGCGATCCGGGAAACTACAGACCGGTTAGCCTGACTTCAGTGCCAGGAAAAATAGTGGAAAGTGTTCTAAACATCAAAATCACAGAACATATAGAAAGACATGGTTTAATGGAACAAAGTCAGCATGGCTTTACCCAGGGCAAGTCTTGCCTCACAAATCTGCTTCACTTTTTTGAAGGAGTTAATAAACATGTGGATAAAGGTGAACCGGTAGATATAGTATACTTGGATTTTCAGAAGGCGTTTGACAAAGTTCCTCATGAGAGGCTTCTAGGAAAAGTAAAAAGTCATGGGATAGGTGGCGATGTCCTTTCGTGGATTGCAAACTGGCTAAAAGACAGGAAACAGAGAGTAGGATTAAATGGGCAATTTTCTCAGTGGAAGGGAGTGGACAGTGGAGTGCCTCAGGGATCTGTATTGGGACCCTTACTGTTCAATATATTTATAAATGATCTGGAAAGAAATACGACGAGTGAGATAATCAAATTTGCAGATGACACAAAATTGTGCAGAGTAGTTAAATCACAAGCAGATTGTGATAAATTGCAGGAAGACCTTGTGAGACTGGAAAATTGGGCATCCAAATGGCAGATGAAATTTAATGTGGAAAAGTGCAAGGTGATGCATATAGGGAAAAATAACCCATGCTATAATTACACGATGTTGGATTCCATATTAGGTGCTACAACCCAAGAAAGAGATCTAGGTGTCATAGTGGATAACACATTGAAATCGTCGGTTCAGTGTGCTGCGGCAGTCAAAAAAGCAAACAGAATGTTGGGAATTATTAGAAAAGGAATGATGAATAAAACGGAAAATGTCATAATGCCTCTGTATCGCTCCATGGTGAGACCGCACCTTGAATACTGTGTACAATTCTGGTCGCCGCATCTCAAAAAAGATATAATTGCGATGGAGAAGGTACAGAGAAGGGCTACCAAAATGATAAGGGGAATGGAACAACTCCCCTATGAGGAAAGACTAAAGAGATTAGGACTTTTCAGCTTGGAGAAGAGACGACTGAGGGGGGATATGATAGAGGTGTTTAAAATCATGAGAGGTCTAGAACGGGTAGATGTGAATCGGTTATTTACTCTTTCAGATAGTAGAAGGACTAGGGGACACTCCATGAAGTTAGCATGGGGCACATTTAAAACTAATCGGAGAAAGTTCTTTTTTACTCAACGCACAATTAAACTCTGGAATTTGTTGCCAGAGAATGTGGTTCGTGCAGGTAGTATAGCTGTGTTTAAAAAAGGATTGGATAAGTTCTTGGAGGAGAAGTCCATTACCTGCTATTAGGTTCACTTAGAGAATAGCCACTGCCATTAGCAATGGTTACATGGAATAGACTTAGTTTTTGGGTACTTGCCAGGTTCTTATGGCCTGGATTGGCCACTGTTGGAAACAGGATGCTGGGCTTGATGGACCCTTGGTCTGACCCAGTATGGCATTTTCTTATGTTCTTATGTTCTTCTTACATCAAATAAATACAGTAATTAATAAATCAGTTCCATTCTATACAGTATAACTACAATCCCCAATCTAAGTAGAGAATATACCATTCTGTATTACATAACTAGACAATAACCTCCCAATAACCTCCCAAAAATAAACAGCACAGAATCCCTACTCAATCCACATCTACCAAACTACCCACCCTAAACCAATAAGATACATCATCAATTCTCAAAATTTCTACAAAATCCTCAATATAAGCATTACCTAACCCCCTAACTCCAGGACCTAAACAAATTGTGCAGGATTTAATGAACCAGGAGGGCCACTGGTTCTGTGGAGATATCCAAAATATGGAGCATGTCAAACACTTCCTTTTGAGGGCCTTTATCTTTTTGTATATAGACCCTATAGCTTTCCCCAGCTAATCAAGGAGCTTAGAATAGGAGAGATCTTCTGGTGACCAGAATAATGCTCCGGCGGATCTGGTAATGGATCCAAAGTGATGCTTATTTATTTATTATTTTTATATACCGACATTTGATCTCAATTGAGATATCACACCGGTTTACATTCAGGTACTGTATTTCTCTATCCCCAGAGGGCTTACAATCTAAATTTATAGAACATCTTCTGAATCCATCAGTGGAGGAGTCCTTACTTAAGACCCTGATGAGGACAGGGATGAATATGGTGGTGACTATGGTCTGAGAGGGTGTCATCTGGAATGTCCTTCGATGATGGGGAGGGTCCTTCTGATACAAAGTATGGATCTACTGTCTAAAGACTAACTCCAAAAATGGGACGCACCAGAGAGGGTTCCTGCACCAGAGTCAAAGTAGATGGGACTCCCTGAAGAGTACAGTCAGCTTGAGGCACAGTTGGCTGTGATGTGCTCCCTTTATAACTAGATAAGTAAGAAAAGAAACACTTGAGCAGCTCCATCATCTGATCTATGGGCTGATGTTCCTCCTGGACCAGTACTGGTAAGCGACATTCTTTCCAGAAACCAGTACAAGGTCATCACTTTTGGATGTCTCTTATGAGCTCTACCACCGTGGAAAGTACTGTTTGTACCATCATGAAAGAGGGAACTTGGAATGTGTCTCCTCTTGGTTCCCATGCTGCTGTTAGCGTGGTATGCATCAATGGCACCAGGACCATCTGCTGTTTCTGCATCGAGAAGAATCCATATATTAATCCTGCCAGACCCTTTCGTGTCAATTGCATTAATAGCACCAATATTCTTGTCCCAAGGGCACCATTGCATTATACATTGATGAGCGAAATGCAGTATGAATTGATGGCCCCGATGGTCCTGGTGCACCATGCATTATGACGACAGCAATGGCTCCAGTGCACCTTGCAACTATGGCACTGGTGCTCCATGCTTCGATGTCACTGATGGTGTCAGTCTCTTGTGCATCAATGGTTCCATGCCGGGTCCTTGGGTTTCAAATATGCCAACTGTGCCAGTCTCTTGCACTTCACTGAAGAGACAGATATTTTGCCTCCAGCCAGGGCATCAGGGTCCTGCACCTGTGAAACCAAGGAAACCTGTGCCCGCTTACTCTTTGAAGTTCCAGAATGGTCAGAAGCTCAATGTTTCCCTGACCATCTCAACCCCCATGGGGCTTGGGCAGTGGAGGGAATCTTAAGGAATGGAGGCCTTAGCTGACACCTGCTCACCAAAGAAGAGGAGCTTCGCTGCCTCCGGAGTTCTGCCATCTTGCAGGCTCGGTTCCTCTGCGCTCTGGAAGACATGCAGCCACAATCATAGACGTTGTCAGAGGCATGAGAGGGACTCAGGTGCTCATAATAGGCATCATGGCTGTCAGTAATAGACATCTTTCATCCACGGACACAGCCCTTGAAGCCATTGACTGACTTTTTCAACCCTGGCATTTTCTTATTTCTTGAGCACTGAAAAGCACTATTGAGGGGCTGCTGAGATAACGAGGCAGAAGAAATACTACAAAAGCTGACCCAAAAGAATAATGATTAACAATATAAAGGAACATATCCAAGCTGTAGCATGGACAAAACTGATTGAGGGGCTCACAAGGCAACATTCCCATGCTCAGTAAAGGAAAAGCTCTACTGAGCTCAGAGAAAATGGTTTGCTCGGTGCCATTGGATGACATTACCACACGTTATGGATAATTCAGCCCTGCTTGTCAACAGAGAATAGTCCTTCTTCCTATTCCCAACCCCCATCAGTTAATATCACTTGTACCAGGCCAGAACAGATGAAGAAAGCACCTAAGCCTGAAACACTGCCAGGCCAACAGGTGGTTGATTCAGGGTTGGCTCTGGAGTTCAGAACAGGAGTCCTAATCTTCAGATCAGCTGTAAACTTGCAGAAACAACAAAAGAAGAAGACTACTTCAGATTGGTTGGGACTTAGACAAAAGGGTTGCTGAGGAACAGGACGTTGACTAAAACCCAATAGGAGCACAGGGAAGGATTTGACCCATGAGAAAATTGGAAATGAAAAGATTTCAAATCCGCCCAGGTTTATAAGTTCAGTTAGAGAGATATAAGAAGAGCTGCCGTCCCCTGCAGGGATTGTCACAGTGAGTATCCTAGTTGGACTGGGTAGAAGGAGATAAAGTAGATAACTTGGGAGAAGACCAGTTATAACTCACTAGGAGTTACAGCATCACTGCTTTGCTGATTCCTTGCTATTGCTGTTTTTGCTGTTTTTGCTGAAAGCAGGTGTCGGGCTCCTGCAGTCAGCAAGTGGAGCGCTGTTTGCTGCAAGCAATGGGGTAGATTTTCAAACTATGCGAATAGGCGTACTTTTGCTGGCGCATCAGGCGCAAGCAAAAGTACGCTGGATTTTAGTAGATACGCGCCGAGCCGCGCGTATCCACTAAAATCCTGGATCGGCGCGCGCAAGGCTATCAATTCTGTATAGCTGGTGCGCGCCGAGCCGCGCAGCCTACCCCCGTTCCCTCCAAGGCTGCTCCGAAATCGGAGCGGCCTCGGAGGGAACTTCCTTTTGCCCTCCCCTCACCTTCCCCTCCCTTCCCCTACCTAACCCACCCACCCGGCCATGTCTAAGCCCCCCCCTTACCTTTGTTGGGGGATTTACGCCTCCCGGAGGGAGGCGTAAATCCCCGCGCATCAGCGGGCCTCCTGCGCGCCGGGACGCGACCTGGGGGCGGGTCCGGAGGGCGCGGCCACGCCCCCGGGCCGCCCCGGGCCGTAACCACGCCTCCGGGTCCGCCCCCGAAACGCTCCCGGCACGCCCCCTAAACACCGCGCGGTTCGGGCCCGCCCCCGACACGCCCCCCCCTCGGAGAACCCCGGGACTTACGCGAGTCCCGGGGTCTGCGCGTGCCGGTGAGCCTATGTAAAATAGGCTCACCGGCGCGCAGGGCCCTGCTCGCCTAAATCCGCCCGGATTTGGGCGGATTTAGGCGAGCAGGGCTCTTAAAATCCGCCCCAATGTGTGGAAGATAAAAGCCTCTGGACAGAACACTACCTGGTGGCCCTTGGGAGTGTGAATATCCTTCTCAGACAGGTTCTTGATACCGGGCTCTTAATTAATAAATTTGCAGATTTTACTCCACCTTAAAATGCAGTTTTTCACCTGTACCATATGTAAACCTAGGAATGAAAGTAAAACCCATGCTCTGGGCTGTTTCTAATGTTAATCCTTGAATCCTCAGTCCCATCATCATAGTCCAAGGGCAGAAGGAGCATCTTTTTGCACATCCCAGTTGTACTCTTCCTGTGCTTCACTATTGTCTGTTGCTCTCAGAGGGCACGCAACATAAAGACCAAGGAACAGTATATGCAGGACAGCAATAGCCTGTAGAGGGCCTGGGGACCATCGTGTATACTCATGCCTTCATATTACTGGGTCCAATGATTACTGCAGTCTTATACTCGCAAGGGTTATAGTGAGCCCACTGATAATGTAAAGGTCTGGCAGGTCTCGGTACCCATAAATGCAAAATTATATATTATTTTTAGTTTATTGCTTTAAGAGCATGTTAATCTAAAACTGGTTTGCGCTGTGTATAGAGGTCCCTACCTGTCTATATTTAAGCCTTTATGTGCAGCTCTCTTACCACAGTCCTGCCTCCTGAAATAATATAAGCTGTCTTCTTTTACATTGTTGTGTTCATTGACTCACAGGTAAAGGGGCTGGGATGAGGGGTACTATTAGGATACTCATTTCAGGGACAATTCCCCTTGGAAGTCTGTTTGTGGAAGGAGACTCCATCATACAGACCACATCCCTTGATGGGACTACACCAGTACCACTTTTGCTTAATGATGTGTCCCCAGGAGTTCTCCAGTGACTGCATCAGGACAGAATGGGTGCTGAGCCTATTTACTGGACTTATCTGTGAATGGAATGTAATAGCACCTTGTTGTGGAACCTGGAGATTTTCCACCAGTCCTTATCCTAAACTTTGATGACCCTCACTGTGCTTGCACCATCGAGTTGGTGCTCCAGCTCCTGAAGCAGGGTTCCAGATAAATAGTCAGCCACATCTCCTGGTTTTGCCAAGTAATTGCTGACATGACATGGAACAAACCACCCAAAGGGAAGAGCATCAAGGATGAGTTTGCCAGAATGGATCCTTCAGATGTGCTCATTGACCTTTGCAATGGAATCGACGTTTTTTCTAAGTGAGCAGTAGAGAGCATGAAGAGAACAGCAAGGCCGTGTGAGCCCGAGCTCTGTGGGGCAGGTATCCCTGGAAACCTTATTGCCAGAAACCCTTCAGGAAAAGAGCGCTTGCACCCAAGTCCCCAAATTCTGTTTCACTCACTATTTCCCAAGCAAGGAGAGTCACATCTCTCTGTTCAGAGCTCCATCTCTAAAACCGCAAGCCCTGTAAATATCTGAAGGGCAGGAATCTGGCAATCATTTTCATGGCACTAAGCCATAACACTGGCCAAACGGGAACATTTTTCCACATGTGCTAGTGCTTTGACTACCATTTGCATAAGGGCTTTTTGGTTTGATTTATATCATCAAAATGACAAAAAATGGGGTTAATGGCTCACTTCTTGACCAGCGAACAGAAAAAAGAAAAAATAAGTAATTTTAGAGATTCTTCTGAGGCCAGACGTGCTTTTTTTTTTTTAACAAGCTGACACCATTCATTACAGGCTTCATGCAGGATACACATTACTGAATTTTACACAAGACTCTTAATTGAATATCCTTGTCTGGCTCTGTACGTAAAGCTCTAGCAGTTAAATGGCCTCATTTCTCATTACAGAGCTAATCCATTAGCCTGACAGGTTTTCTGATTGGGATGGAAATCCAATTCCTAGCCAGAATTTCAGGTGCCTATAAAAGGGTCTGAGAAGCAATCCTGGAAACTCATTCTTCATATCTCCCAAGTGAAGTGATCGGAAAGATTTTACAGCAATAGGTATCACAAGCTCCTTTATTAATCTTCTTCTTTTTTTTTTTTTAATTCTGTTTTATTTTATTTGCAGCTCAGATGTGCAGGAAGGCCCGGCTTGCCTTCCTCCACATCTGAGCCTCAGACTAAGTTAGAACTTGTTCCAATCCTACTCTCTGTCATTAACAACACAGGGATACAAAATTGAGGCACCATGTACTTTCATATATGGCTACCACCAGATATTAATTTTTTATGTTAGCTTCTCCCGCTATAGCCCAGCAATCGCAACCCATAGACATTAATGTTGAGTCATGGCTAGGACTCTGGCAAAGTTTTATTTTTTTGTCCCCTGTTTGTCCTTCCTATTTGTTTCTTTCCAGATTTCTGACTCCCTACAAACTACAAAGTACTGGAATAAATAGAAGGGATGGATGAAATAGAAGCAGATGGTGTTCTGGGAACAATTTTCAAAGAGTTTAAATTCCTAACTTTTGTAGTTAGAAATCTAAATTGGTCCTTTTGAAAATGTACTAGGGCTAAATGCCTAAATGTAGGATCTTAAAAAGTGGGTGGCCAAGGGGTAGAGTTAGGATGGAGAACAAAATTAGGAGCTGAGCACAGATTTTCAGAACTTGGCTCCTAACGTAGGGTCCTAGATCTAGGCAAAAGAAGAGTAACCTAAATTTAGGGGCATTACTTTTAGGACCCTAAATTAATGTGAATTTTCAGCTAAAAACTAAGGCCCTTAAATTCAGCTGAAAATAGGTACCTAACTTAAGGGCCTAAATTTAGGGACGCACCTTTTCTTTTTTAATATTGGCCCATCTATGACCAACCACATATTGTTACAGTAAAATCAATAGGGATTTAGTTTTTCTGGGCCCAATGAGTTAAATTTTCACCTTCTGTGCAGCCTCATCATACCCTGACTATGTTACCTCCCCGCCAACAGAGGTCTCCTCAGAGATCTGTTCCATGCAATCCTCATCAGCTCATCAAATTCAGCCTGTGGTGCAGCTTTCTAGTCACTAGGAGTCCTCGGCAAACCATATCTCCAGCCTTGCCAAGTCCACCCCCTTGCCTGCACCACACTCAAGCCTCATCCCTACATAATCCAGCTTTGCCAAACCCTCCTCGTTTTTGCATCGAGTCGCCCTTGGTTCCTTGCCCTAGCCACTGTTGCCTTGAGGCCTACCCAGGCCTATCCTTGTCTTGCCTTGCAGCCTCTGGGCCTTCCTGCTCCTTGCCTTGATTTGTGGCCATCCAGCCTTCTTCTTCTTTGCCTTGCCTTGTGGCCTAAGGGCTTTCCTTCTCTTTGCCTTGCTTTGTTACCATCTGGCCTTTTTGTTCTTTGCTTTGCGCCTAAGGGCCTTCTTACTCCTTGCCTTGCCTTCTAGCCTATCTAGGCCTTGTCTTGATCTGTGGCCTATCTAGGCCTCTCCATCGTCTTGTACCTTGGGACCTTCCCTGCCTAACGCTGCCTTCAGGCCTTTATGTTCCATGTTTATTTATTTATTTATTTATTTAACACTTTTTTATACCGACCTTCATAGTAATAACCATATCGGATCGGTTTACATAGAACAAGGGTATAATTGAAGCAATAAATAAAATAGTAATTAACAAGAGAGGTGAATAAGGCAAAGTTACATTTAACAAGGAGTAAAAAACTTGGGAAGCTTAAAGCTGGAAGAAAGAAAGGCAGGAGGAATTATAACATAATACAAAAGGAATTTAGGTTAGAGCATAATGTTCTCCTTGTCTTGCCCTGTCCTGTCCGAATCTAGCTCCAGTTCAGTCCTCGCCTGCACTCAACCTCCATTTCTGATCTTGATTGCACTCAAGCTCCAGTTCTAGTCCTTGCCTGCATTCTAGCCTCAGTTCCAGTCTTTGCCTGCACTCTGTTCCTGTCCAAGCCTTACTCCAGCCTTACCAGCCTGTCCAAGCCTTACCAACCTGTTCAAGCCTTGCTCCAGACTCACCATGTGTTACAATCTGCTCCTCCAGAGGGGAGGAGTTAGCAATGTTATATATACTCCGCCAGAGGGGAGGAGTTAGCAATTATGAGTTTTTTATTACTACTTTGTTACCGTAAAGTCTTGGCACATGTATAATGATAGAATTCATAATCTTTTCCAATATTAATATTTGTGCCTTATTGTAAACCGTTACGATGGTACCTAACTTAGTGACGGTATAGAAAAGTTTTTAAATAAAATAAATAAATAAATAAATCTGTTAGGATCTGCTATGCTGATGAGAGGAGCAAGCAGATGAGAGTTAGCAATCTGTTGTGCTCAGCTTCTGAAGTGGGAGGAGTGAGCACTCTAATGTAAATAGGTGAATCCTTGGGCTGATGGTAAATGACAGCGCCCCCAGGAGGATATCCTGAGAGGAACCACCGGCTAGGCTTGGGTACGGAGACAGACACAGACAGTTCTTTATTAGACAGGTTAGTAGAACCACCAGAGGTGGCAGTAGTGAGCTGATGTGCCCGGCAGGGCTGAAGTCCCTCAGATACTGGAACTGCGATCCCAGGGTTGCTGAGCTGTAGCGAGACTAGAGATAGTGAGTAGACAGGGTATACTGTATACATAGCCAGTAGTAGATGACACACTCACATAGATTCTTAAGAAGGCTCAGTAGCTGGAAAGGGTTAGGCCCTCGAGAAGCGAGTACCTGGTTCCAGGGAAAGTTCTGAGAGAGCGATGGTAACTCACAATTGTTTGTAGCAGCGATAGCTTCCAGGCAGTAGAGAATCTTCAGTGTATTCAGGAACATGGGCCCTCGAGGAGCGAGTACCAGTTCCTATCTGTAATCTGAAATAGTAGCTCACAATGTCTGTATCTGCGATCGCTTCCAGGCAATAGAGAGTCTTCTGAGTGTTCAGGAACATGGGCCCTCGAGGAGTGAGTACTGGTTCCTGTCCGCAATCTGAAACCAAGAAAAGAGAGCGAGGCCCCCGAGGAGCGGGTACCCCTGTTAAGTCCCAGGAGGCAGAGTAGCGTAGAGAGAAGCGGGTCCAGATGAATCCCCGCAATCAATCCTTGCTAACTCAAATCGTAAGCGCAAGTGAAGACCTTTTATGTTGGAAGCGGATGACGTCAATACAGGGGGACGCCCCTGAGGTTCGCTCCCTTGTTGGTACATACTTCGGAGCGTGCGTGCCCTACGTCATCAGGAACATGGCAGATCCGCAGCGTCGAGCCGGTCCGGGGGACGCCGGGGAGAAGTGGCATGGAGACACCGCGGCAGCAAGCCGTCCATCAGACCCAGAGGGAGTCGCCACAGAGATAGAGAGGGTGGAGCGAGGGCAAAGAGCAGCCACGAGCGCAACACCATGATGGACTACCGCCACAGAACCCAAGGGCTCAACTTGTGGGTGAGGGGGCTGGTTAGGCAGGGGGCTGGTTAGGCCTTATAATTCCCATCATTCCAACTGGCTGGCAGATCCCCTCCAATTTGCCTGCACGAATCGACCGACAAGGACCACTAACAAAGGGTCCATCCATGTGCCATCTCTAAAGAAAGCGCACCTCACAGCTACAAGGGATCGGGCGCTCTCCATTGCTGGACCTATGCACTGGAACTCACTCCCAACCCACCTCAGACTTGAACCTTGCATCACCAAATTCAGAGCCCAGCTCAAAACCTGGTTATTCAAACAAGCCTTTCCCCAACACCCTTGATGAATATTGAATTGTGATGGATCAGGACCTGAATTTGACTATGACCTTGTTCTTATGACATTATAGTTCACTTGTTGTTTGTTCCTATGCTTCTCTGCTCTCCTTATGGTGTTTTGTACCCCTTACCCTTCCCCTGTTACTTGTAATTTCCGTTGCTTTTGTTCCATGTAAACCGAGGTGATGTTTCGACTAACATCGGTATAGAAGACTTTTAAATAAATAAAATAAGATTGGCCCTAGTCTTGCCCTGCAGTCCTGTGCCACTCTGTGGATGGCATTCCCTACATCCAACCAGGACCCAAGCCATAACTTGATGTCATACAGGACAAAAAGTGTCCACTATATTTCAGTGCATGTTTTCTTAACATGCTCAAAAAAGAGGTTAATGCCCAATGCAGTAAGCATTGGAATTTTGCGCTTCTAAATTAGAAGCACAGGTTATCCTCTTGGGCATATAAAACATGAGTTCAGAGCATAAAATTTGGGCTCAAAGGTTGTGAATAGAAAACTCTCATTAATCATGTTTTATGCATAGAAATCCCACGTACAGGACCTTGGCTCAACAAACTCCCAGTTCAGTCACACAGATTAACACTAGCCCCTGAAACTTCACCTCTGACCAGGAGTTACATTTCTAGCATTAAAAAAACATGATTTAAGTCTCTGTATCTCTTCACATTGGGGAGTAATAGCTAATGCCTAAACCATGGGATTTGCATGGAGGAGCACTAAGCTATACTTGGTGTACTACCCACAATTGCTCCCCCATCATTGAACTTCTCAGCTGTGCTAATATTAATCCTGCTAGAACGTTAATTCTTGGTGATTTTAACCTTCATGTAAACAAAATACCATTAACTTCTGCCTGTGAAACATTCCTGGAACTAATGTCTGCTGGTGGCTGGCAATAAATTATACAATCACCAACCCAGAGAGCAGAACATACTTTAGTCTTTTTCTTTCTAAATCCTTTTGTCTTCACTTTCAATAGAGCAAACCTTGTAATCTCACCCGTCCCTTGGTAAGACCACTATTTTATTAACATCTCTATTGAGACTAATGGAAGTCTCTCCAATACCATGCATGCCAACTACCCCATTGTTGCCTGGGTTGCCACCTCAATCTGCATCTTACCAAGATGTATTCTTAAAAGAAGCTGCTGATGTGTTACCTCCACACAGATCATGCGACTATGCAATTAATTTGAAGCCAAATACGGAACCACCCAAAGGAAGGGTCTACCCCCTCTCTGTAGTGGAGAATAAGGCGATGTCGGAGTACATCCAGGAGAATCTCCAGAAAGGCTTCATAAGACCTGCTAAGTCTCCTGCCGGCGCAGGATTTTTCTTTGTGGGGAAAAAGGACGGAACGTTACGTCTGCGTATTGACTACAGAGGTCTGAATGAGATCACCATAAAGGACCGCTACCCTTTACCACTCATCTCGGAGCTATTTGATAGATTACAGGGAGCCAAGATATTCTCCAAGCTTGACCTCAAAGGAGCGTATAATTTAGTTCACATCTGCTCTGGCGATGAATGGAAGGCGGCTTTTAATACCCGGGATGGACACTTTGAATACCTGGTGATGCCCCGGCTGTCTTCCAAAACATGATGAACGATATTCTGCATGATTTACTCTACCAATGTGTCGTTGTCTACTTAGACGACATCTTGATATTTTCTCAGGACCTGCAATCCCATCAGGAAGATGGCAAAAGAGTTCTGCAGAGACTTCGCGAGAACTGCTTGTACACCAAATTGTCTAAATGTGAATTTCATAAAGAATCCGTGCCCTTCTTAGGTTACATTGTCTCAAACAATGGTTTCCAAATAGACCCTCAGAAGCTTGAGAGTATTAAAAAATGGCCATAGCCCACAGGCCTAAAAGCTCTAAGACAATTTTTGGGATTTACCAATTACTACCGGACCTTTATTAAAAATTATTCTTCATTGACTGCTCCATTAACAGCAATGACTATGAAGGGAGCCAACGCTGCTACTTGGTCTATGGAAGCTGTGACTGCGTTCCAGAAGTTAAAAGACGCCTTTCAAAGCAAACCATGTCTCCACCATCTGGACCCTACTCGACCCTTCATTGAGGAAGTCGATGCCTCTGATATAGGTGTGGGGGCCATGCTAAGCCAGACCGGTGATTCAAAGATCTTGCACCCCTGTTCATTCTTTTCCCAATGCTTCTCGCCAGCGGAGAAGAACTATGGATGTAAACAGAGTTGATTTGATTTGTATCAAGAAAATCGGTATATAAAAGCCTTTAATAATAAAAAAAAAAAATGGCATTGGGGATAAAGAACTGTTGGCAATAAAAATGGCATTTGAAGAATGGCGCCCCTTTTGGAGTACTTGCATCACACTCAACGCCTCAACCATAGACAGGCGAGGTGGTCCCTGTTCTTCAATAGATTTGACTTTTTGCTGAAATATCGCCCTGGTGACAAGAATGTTAGAGCAGACGCATTATCTTGCTCTTTCCTCTCAGAGGACAAAAGTATTACTGGTGGCCCACCATGAAAGAAGACACTCTAGCTTATGTAGCCTCATGTTCCAATTGTGCCAGATAGAAACCTCCGCCCGGACATCCTTGGGGCCTGCTTCAACCCTTGCCAGCACTGTATGAGCCCTGGACTCATATTGCAACAGATTTTGTGGTGGACCTGCCACTTTTTGGAGGTAACAATACCATTTGGGTTACAGTGGACCGATTTTCGAAGATAGCTCACTTCGTGGCTCTCCCTGGCTTGCCATCAGCCATGGAACTTGCTAAGTTATTCATCAGTCACATCTTTCGCCCACATGGCATGCCTAAAAATATTGTTTCTGACAGAGGAGCTCAATTTACAGCAAAGTTCTGGAAAGCCTTGTGTAAAAAATTCAATATCACACTTAACTTCACCTCTGCGTATCATCCTCAGTCAAATGGCCAAACTGAGAGAATGAATAGAACTCTTAAACCGTTCCTCTGCGCCTATGTCGGCTCATGACAGAATGACTGGGCTGAACTGTTACCCTGGGCCGAATTTGCCATCAATTTGCATCCACCGTCATCTACTGGATCTATTCCATTTGAAGTGGTCTACGGACAAAACCTTTACCATCTTTACCACTTCCACTTTCTGTGTCGTCCCCGGCAGCTCAATCTACTGCCAAAAATATACAGCAGCTCTGGAGAAAGACTAAAGAGATGCTCCAAAAAGCAGGACAATGAGCAAAGAAAGGCTATGACGCTCAACGAAGCAAGGCTCCTGAATTCCAGCCTGGAGATAAAGTTTGGCTTTCTACTAAACATTTGAGGCTTAAGCTTCCATCTGCTCGATTTGCTCCACACTTTGTCGGACCCTTTCCTATTCTCCGACGGTTGGGCTCATTCATCTATAGTCTGAGACTCCCTCCAGCTATGAAGATTCACAATGCATTCCAAGTTTCGCTGCTGAAACCGCTTGTTCTTAGCGAGTTTTCCACCAAGACACCTGAACCTACCCCAGTTGATACAGAAGAAGACATCGAATATAAGGTTGATGCCATCCTTGACGTAAGAAAGAGAGGCAAAGTTTGGAAATACCTCCTGTCATGGGAGGGATACAGACCAGAAGAAAACTCTTGGGAACCTTTGGCTAATATCATGGACAAAGAGATGCTTCGTCAATTTCATCGATCGCATCCTCAAAACCCTAGACCAGGTAGGGTGTCTGGAGGGGGCCCTTTGAAGGGGGGTACTGTGGTGCCCGTCGGTCTCAGATGGCTTCGACCTCTGTATCTCACCTTTCTTCCTTCTCTCTCCTCAAGCCTTTGGAAAATGGCTGCTGCCGCGTCTTCATGCCGCTCTTTCCAGTGTCCCCTGATCGGCAACAGCGACTGTGTTTGCCATGATTTTCCTGAGGGCCTCCTAGGGTGCACGCGTGCACATCACCCACGTCTTTATCCACGTCATGGCGGGAACCTCAGGGGCATCCCCTCCGAGTGACATCATCACATCCTGGTATTTAGTCTGCCCTTCATTTGCTAACAAACTGAGTTAGCAAGGATTGGATTGCCTCCGGTCTAAGCTGCTCTGCCGCTTTCCAGCTGCCGCAGGAAGCTCTCTCTGCTCTTCAGGGTATTTCTTCACTAACCTGGGTACCCGCTCTTTGGGGGCCCTTCTGCTCTATTTCAGGTACCTATCTTGGGATACCGGATACTCGCTCCTCGAGAGCCTGCTCTCCTTATTCTGATGCCTGCCACTGAACAACTTCTGCCTGCCAGGACCTTCAACTATACAGCTTTCTGCTTCAGTGAGTACTAACCTTTTCAGTCTGTCTCACCTTCAGCGCTTTGTGTCTACATCTGGGACCTGTCCCTGCTACGCCACGCTGCCTATCACCTACTCGAGTGTGAGACTAGTCTCCTCTGCTGTGGACCCCTGAACTACTTCACTGGGTTACCTTCACTGCTGCCCACTCCCCGGGCAGTACCATCGGGCTGTACAATAAATACAACTTCTCTGTGTCTGCGTGTATAGAGTCTAGCCTAGTACTGCGGTTCCTCATGGGGCTCCTCCCCATGGGAGTGGCCATCACCGCAGTACCCAAGAATCCAATCCAACACCTCATAACCATAACAGCAGGCCATTCCTGGCCTAGCCCAGTGGATCACTGAGCAACAAATGTCTCTGGAAAGCCTAGCTACTTCCTTCAAGACATGACAACTGAATACTTCAGCAACTCCAGTGAAAGAATTGCTGTCTCCGGTGGTGACTGTCAAGACCATTGTACCGTTATCCACGCCTACCCGCTTCACGGGCGAAGCACGGGTGTATAGAGGGTTTGTCAACCAATGCAGTATGCATTTTTCTTTGCAGCCTACCCTCTTTTCCACAGAAGCTTCCAAGACCACCTATATCCTATCTGTATTTGAAGTAAGAGCCTTGGCTTGGGCTTCACCGTTATAAGAACGTGAAGATCCTATCCTGTAGACCTATCAGGATTTCTGAAACTTTTTAAATCTGTCTTTGATGACCCGGCTCGCCAGACCGTCACTGGATCTGCTATGCTTAACCTCCAGCAAGGTAATAAGCCCCTTACAGACTATGTAATCAAATTCAAGACTTTAGCATCCTAACTACACTGGGACACTGAATGTCTACGTGCTATCTTCATGGAGGGCCTCAACTCTCGCTTGAAGGACAAACTGGTGGCTCGTGATCTGCCTGATACCCTTGAGTATGTTATGGAACTGGCTGGGAGAATTGACTGTCTTATTTGAGACTGAACTCAAGATGGTAGGAGTCCTAGAAAGTCCGCCTCGGGAGCTAACCGTCCTAAACCTGTGCCAATTGCCTTAAGCCTATTGTCTGCTCCCTTAGAAGAAGACGAGCCTATGCAACTAGGCCGAAGTCATTTAACTTCTAAAGAAAGTTGTTTTCACAAATGCATGGAGTTATGCATGTACTGTGGCCAATCTGGCCACGCCGTCCAAACCTGTCCCATCTGTCCGGAAAACTGACGGGCCTAGGATCTGCAGGAGGACTTCTCCTAGGCCTCACCTCTCCAACTCCTCCATTATCTTTACCAGTCTCACTACTCTGCGGAAGTCTTGAATTTCAGACCCTCGCTCTCATAGACTCCGGAGCCAGAGGAAATTTCATCTTAAAACGCTTAGTGTTTAAATATTGGGGTTACATTGGCCACCCTCCAGTCTTCAGATACAATGGATGATTTTAATGATAGGTTACAAATTTTAACTAATAGATAAGAAATTTCATTTTTTAGTTCCTTCATTACCCTAAGATGCATACCATCCAGTCCAGGTGATTTGCTACTCTTTAGTTTGTCATTCTGGCCTACTACATCTTCCAGGTTCACAGTGATTTGGTTCAGTTCGTCTGACTCATCACCCCTGAAAGCCATCTCTGGAACTGGTATCTCCCCAACATCCTCATTAGTAAACACGGAAGCAAAGAATTCATTTAGTCTTTCTGCAATGGCCTTATCTTCCCTAAGAGCCCCTTTAACCCCTCGGTCATCTAATGGTCCAACCGAATCCCTCACAGGTTTCTTGCTTTGGATATATTTTTAAAAGATTTATTATGAGTTTTTGCCTCTATGGCCAACTTCATTTCAAATTCTCTCTTCGCCTGTCTTATCAATGTTTTACACTTACCTTGACAATGCTTATGTTTTATCCTATTTTCTTCAGATGGATCCTTCTTCCAATTTTTGAAGGATGTTTTTTTTGGCTAAAATAGCCTCTTTCACCTCACCTTTTAACCATGACGGTAATCGTTTTGCCTTCCTTCCACCTGGAATACATATGGATTGCGCCTCTAGGATTGTATTTTTAAACAATGTCCATGCCTGTTGAACACTTTCAACCTTTGCAGCTGCACCTTTCAGTTTTTTTCTATTTTCCTCATTTTATCAAAGTTTCCCTTTTGAAAGTTTAGTGTTTGAGCTGCAGATTTACCTATTGTCCCCCTTCCAGTTATTAGTTTAAATCTGATCATGTTTTGATCACTGTTGCCAAGTGGCCCCACCACTGTTACCTCTCTCACCAAATCCTGCGTTCCACTAAGAATTAAATCTAAAATAGCTCCCTCTCTTGTTGCTTCCTGAACCAATTGCTCCATGAAGCAGTCATTTATTACATCCAGGAACTTTATGTCTCTAGCAAGTCCTGATGTTACATTTACCCAGTCAATATTGGGGTAATTGAAATCTCCCATTATTATTGCACTGCCAAATGGGTTAGCTTCCCTGATTTTTCTTAGCATTTCATCATATGTCTGACCATTTTGTCCAGGTGGACAGTAGTATACTCCTATCACTATACTCTTACCCAACACACATGGGATTTCTACCCATACAGATTCTACTGAGCATTTAGTCTCTTGTATGATCTTTATCCTGTTGGACTCTATACCCTCCCGGACATAAAGTGCCACACCCCCACCAAGTTGATCCTATCATTGCGATATAATTTGTACCCTGATATAGCACTGTCCCATTGGTTATCCTCCTTCCACCAAGTCTCTGTGATGCCAATTATGTCAATCTCATCATTTGCTGCTATACACTAACTCTCCCATTTTTTACATAAAGGCACATGGACTATGTTTGCTTTTAATGGAACCTCTCTGTTGGGATGCCCTGTTTCATTAGTATCCTTCAAGTATACATTTCTCCGAATCATGCACTGCTGAGTGACTATAGGCTTTCCCCCTTGATCTAGTTTAAAAGCTGCTCTATCTCCTTTTTGAAAGTTAGTGCCAGCAGCTTGGTTCCACTCTGGTTAAGGTGGAGCCCATCCTTTCGGAAAAGTCTACCCAAAAGTTTCCCCAGTTCCTTACAAAGCTGAATCCCTCTTCCCTGCACCATCGTCTCATCCACGCATTGAAACTCTGGAGCTCTGCCTGCCTCTGGTGACCTGCATGTGGAACAGGAAGCATTTCAGAGAATGCCACCTGGAGCTTATGTTCTTATTTGGACTGCCTTGGCTACAAGATCATATGCCACAGTTTGATTGGGCCACGCTGGAATTATCCCAGTGGGGACCTGGCTGTCATGGTCAGTGTCTTGTGGAAGTCTCACCACTAATATGCATGCCCACTATACCATCGTTACCTGGCTTACCTCCACAATACACCTCCTTCCAGGATGTCTTCTCTAAACAAGCAGCAGATGTACTCCCTCCGCACAGAGTTTTTGACTGCACTATAAACCTGAAACCTAATGTGGAGCCTCCTAAGGGAAGAGTTTACCCTCTTTCTGCAGCTGAGACTAAGGCCATGTCCGCCTATATACAAGAGAACCTTCGCAAAGGATTCATCAGACCCTCCAAATCCCTGGCTGGTGCAGGATTCTTTTTTGTAGGGAAAAAGGATGGCACCTTACATCCCTGCATCGACTACAGGGGTCTGAATGAAACTACCATCAAGGACCGGTATCCCCTGCCTTTGATTTCTGAACTATTTGACAGACCCAGGGAGCCAAGAAATTTTCTAAACTGGATCTCAAAGGAGCTTACAATTTGGTGTGCATTCGTGAAGGTGTCGAATGGAAGACAGCTTTTAACACCCGCAATGGACACTTCGAATATCTCATCATGCCCTTTGGATTAAGTAACGCACCTGCAGTCTTTCAAAATATGATGAACGACATCTTACGGGACTTACTATATCAATGTGTAGTAGTATATCTTGATGATATTCTGATCTTCTCACAAGATCTACAAATATATCAAGAGGACGTCAAGAAGGTTCTAAGACGCTTGCGGGAATACCACTTATACGCAAAACTAGAGAAGTGTGAGTTCCACAAGGAGTCTGTACCTTCCTGGGCTATATTGTTTCTATAAACGGTTCAGATGGACCCTAAGAAATTAGAAAGCATCCAGGATTGGCCCCAACCTACAGGCCTGAAGGCACTGCGCCGCTTCTTGGGCTTCACGAACTACTACCATTCATACTTACCAGTCCAGTAAAGCAAATCCAATGTGCTCCATCCCTGCTCCTTCTTCTCAAGGCAATTCTCACCTGACGAAAGAAATTACAGAATCAAAGAGTTAATCGCAACTAAGTTGGCCTTTGAGGAATGGCATCCTTGGCTGGAAGGCACACAACACCAGATAGTAGTGTACACCGATCACAAGAACTTGGAGTATCTTAGACACGCTCAACGACTCAATCATAGTCAAGCAAGATGGTCACTCTTCTTTAACAGATTCGATTTCCTCTTGAAATACCATCCGGGAGAGAAGAACACTCGGGCTGATGATCTGTCACGATCCTTCTTACCTCAGGATATGCTTGATGAACCCCTTCATATCATTGAACCCTGGAGAGTGGTTCTTGCAGCCACTCAGGTCATACCCACCGGGAAGACGGTTGTGGCTAGAAATCAAAGGAAGAAACTGTGAAGTGGGCACACGATTCCCGCCTAGCTGGCCACTCTGGACAGAGTTGCACTTTGGCTATGTTACAGCGGTATTACTGGTGGCCAACCATGAAAAAGGATATACAAGCTTATGTAGGTTCCTGCGTTGTCTGCGCCAAGCAAAAGCCACCAGCTGGACTTCCGTGGGGTCTGCTACAACCCCTGCCATCACCGGATGAACCCTGGACACATATAGCAACCGATTTTGTGATAGACTTACCACTCTCCAACGGGAACAATACCATTTGGGTCACCGCTGACCGCTTCTCCAAGATGGCTTATTTCTTAGCTTTACCAGGATTACCTTCTGCTGTGGAGTTAGCAAAACTCTTCAAATACATCTTCCGCCTTCATGGAATGCCTAAGTATATTCTGTCTGACAGAGGAGTACAATTCACTGCCAAATTCTGGAGAGCCTTATGTCAAAAATTTGATATCTCCTTGGACTTGACCTCCGCTTACCACCCTCAGTCTAATGGTCAGACTGAAAGAATGAACAGAACACTTAAACAGTTTCTACGGTCCTACGACCAGACAGCGACAGAGTGACTGGGCAGAACTGCTGCCTTGGGCAGAATTTGCTATCAATTCGCATCCTACTACATCTACAGGGTCTTCTCCCTTACAACTCGTCTATGGATGACAACCTCCTCTGCCAATTCTGTTATCAGTGGCTTCTCCTGCCACACAGGCTACTGCAGCAGAACTATCTCAGCTTTGAAGCAAACGAAGGACCTGCTCCTCCAAGCAGGACAGAAAGCAAAAAAGAGCTATGATGCTCACCATCGAGAGGTGTTATTGTTTGTAAGGTTTTGGGTGGACCCTTGGACACTGTGGCTGCTGACCACGCCCACGGGGGGGGGGGGGGAAGTCCCATGAGGGGCCACCGGTCAGGCTCAGCTTTAGGACACACAACACAGATAGATCTTTTATTAACAGAATTGAGGAGCCACCAGAGGTAGCAGTAGTGAGCAGAGATGAAGCACGGCTGGGCTTGTAGTCCCTCAGGGCTCTGGAACAGCAATCCCACAATGGCTGTGCTGTAGTGAAGAGAAAATGAGATAGTGAGTACAATGAAGTATATGCAGGGTTCTGGAATAGAGCCTCGTTGGTTGAGTACTCACACAGCGGTTTCTCTCCTGTAGGAATCACAGGAGCTGGAGTAGAGGCAGGCCCTCAAGGAGCGAGTACCTGGTTCCAGGGAACATCTCTGAGAGAGAAGTAGATAGTAACTCACTGATTGTGTAGGCAGTGGTATCTTCCAGGCAGAAGTGAAGTCCAGGCAGCGAGTCCGGGAACATGGGCCCTTGAGGAGCGAGTACCGGTTCCAGACAGCGACCTGAAAGAGAAGAGAGAGGCCCCCGAGGAGCAGGTACCCCAAATAGAGTAAGTCCAATAATGGAGAGGCAGAGGAGCTAGGTACGTAGAGTGAATCCCATCCGTAAGGAGTTCACCAGTATGAATACCTGACCCTTGCTAACTCGATTAGCTAGCAGTAGTGTAGGCTTTATGTATCCGGGATGCGTGACGTCATCACAGGGGGACGCCCCTGAGGTTCGCGCCAAAGAAAGTATTTGAAGCAGGGCCACGCGGCGCATGCCCTAAGGCAGCTGGACAGCATGGCGGGAGGCAGCGCCCAAGCTGGACTGGGGACGCCGGAGAGGACGGCAGGCAGACACCGTAGCAGCCAAACGTCCGTCAACTGCGGGAGGAGTCCCAGAGAGGTAAGGAGGGCAGAGTGGAGACGATGGGCAGCAACAGTCATAACAAGAGAAACCTCAATTTCAGCCTGGAGGCAAAGATGGCTGAGTACCAAGTTCTTCCATCTTAAACTACCTTCAGCATGCTTCGCGCCTCGCTATGTAGGACCTTTTGCTATCACTCAGCACTTGGGAATTCTGACATACAGTCTAAAACTACCTCCATCTATGAGAATGCACAATGCTTTTCATGTGTCTCTGCTAAAACCCTTGATGCTCTCAGAGTTCTCCAAGAAGACCCCAGAACCCACAAATCTGGACACAGAGGACAACATTAAATATGCCGTAGATGACATCTTGGATGTCCATAAGGGAGGCAAGATGTGGGAATACTTCATCTCCTGGGAGGGCTATGGACCAGAAGAAAACTCATGGGAACCTCTGGCCAACAACATGGATAAAGACATGGTACATCAATTCCATCTCGCACATCCTCGAAAACCCAGACCACCAGGAAGAGGACCTGGAGGGGGCTCTTTGAAGGGGGATACTGTTGCGTCCGTCGGTCGTAGATGGCTGCGACCGCTCTGTCTCACCTATCCTTTTCCTCCTCCCTGGGAAGGATGGCTGCCTCTGGCGCTGATTGCCGAAACCCTTGGCAGCTCCGACACAGCATGGGTGTCCCTGTCCGCCATGCTTCTTCCTGGGCCTCCTAGGTGCGCGCATGCACCACCTACACTTTTGAATACGTCATGGCGGGAATCTCGGGGGCGTCCCCACCGCATGACGTCAGTACTTCCGGGTATTTAAACCTCCGCTCCGCTATAGCCCAGCGAGTTAGCAAGGACTTTGGTTTTGCTACTCTGACCGCTTCTAAGCTGCTCGCTTGGATTCCTCTCTACCCTCCGGGGTAACTCGCTCCTACAGAAGCTCTGGGTACCTGCTCCTCGGGAGCTTCTCGCTTCTATCTGCCCTTCGGGGTTCAACTATCTAACCTAGGACACCCGCTCCTTGGGGGTCCTATCTACTTTCTTCCAGGATCCTTCAGCGCTCCTAGGTACTTGCTCCTTGAGGGCCTGGCCTGCTCAGGGGTATCCTGCACCTCGGACCTCATGTCTCTCTCTCCATTCTTCTACCAAGGAAGTTCCAGCACTGCCACTCTGTGAGTATCGCTACGCTCCAGCTCTCCTTATTCCACCCTTCAGGTTTGGCTTATCCTGCACTGCGGAACACTACCCAACCTTGCTACATCCGGGTGAGTCCATCATCTATAGAGACTGTCTGAGCTTACTGTGATATCACTGGCCTTCAGTACTATCCCTTCCTTGAAACAAGATTCAACTTACATCAGCAGTACAATAAAGCTTTCTTCCCTCAGTGTCTGATTACTCGAGTCTAGCCTATCGCTGTGGTTCCCCACGGGGCCCTTCCCCATGGGAGGAATCATCGCCACTTCGACCAGGAGTCCACAATATGCCACAAACCCAACACTAGACTTGTAGTCCAGGTGATTGAAAACCCAACACAGACAGTTGGAATTAAGATGGAGTACTGACAACTTATCCCTGAAGGAAAGCATCTCTCGAAACACGATATTTGTATTGGATTTTCTAACACCTGGGCTACAGGTTTTGCAATAAAGGGGATTTTGATATTTATTTCATATTTTAATTATTAACTCTACGTGTTCTCAATGCAGCCACACCATTATTGAATGAAGGTCAAGACTAAAACAATTTCCAGCTAGAAGTTATTTACCACCTTGCTTGAATAAATGTAATCATATCATACATTTTAAAAAACTGCCAAAAGATCTTTTGCTTTAAAAACAAATTTGAATAAATGTGTTTATTCAGTGCTTCAATGTGTAATTTACTATAAGCTTTATTATAAAATGCCTGATGTGTATTATCTTTTTATAGGACAAACAATGCTGCTTTGCTGGCATAAGCAACAAATGGAACAGGACAGAGGAAGCACACAGATCATGCTTACGATGTGATGTCAATGAAATCTAAGGGCAAGAAGCCAAAAATACATGTCCACAGTTTTATCACTACTCAACCTCATTTAAATGTGCTGTTAAACACTTATGCATTCCTAGCTCCATAGGAAACAATGTGGAAAACTCGAAATGCAAAAGGAGTCAAGCTAAGAAATCAAGTCTAATAGCTATGATAAGCTCTGAACAGCATCTTCATCATTATTTAAATGAGTGCATATCTTACAAGTCACCGATCATATGAAACATTTCTGTCAATTTCCAAACTTCATTTTTTTCTTCATTGCTGTTTCAGCTGTCTAGTATATCATGGTGAACCTAGAAGATGTGGTAGGCCTGATTGACAAACTGAAGAGTAGTAAATAAACCTGGATCGGATGGTATACACCCCAGAGTTCTGAAGGAACTAAAAAATGAAATTTCAGACCTATTAGTAAAAATTTGTAACTTATCATTAAAATCATCCATTGTACCTGAAGACTGGAGGATAGCAAATGTAACCCCAATATTTAAAAAGGGCTCCAGGGGCGATCCAGGAAACTACAGACCGGTTAGCCTGACTTCAGTGCCAGGAAAAATAGTGGAAAGTGTTCTAAACATCAAAATCACAGAACATATAGAAAGACATGGTTTAATGGAACAAAGTCAGCATGGCTTTACCCAGGGCAAGTCTTACCTCACAAATCTGCTTCACTTTTTTGAAGGAGTTAATAAACATGTGGATAAAGGTGAAGCGGTAGATGTAGTATACTTGGGTTTTCAGAAGGCGTTTGACAAAGTTCCTCATGAGAGGCTTCTAGGAAAAGTAAAAAGTCATGGGATAGGTGGCGATGTCCTTTCGTGGATTGCAAACTGGCTAAAAGACAGGAAACAGAGAGTAGGATTGAATGGACAATTTTCTCAGTGGAAGGGAGTGGACAGTGGAGTGCCTCAGGGATCTGTATTGGGACCCTTACTTTTCAATATATTTATAAATGATCTGGAAAGAAATATGACGCGTGAGATAATTAAATTTGCAGATGACACAAAATTGTTCAGAGTAGTTAAATCACAAGCAGATTGTGATAAATTGTAGGAAGACCTTGTGAGACTGGAAAATTGGGCATCCAAATGGCAGATGAAATTTAATGTGGATAAGTGCAAGGTGATGCCTATAGGGAAAAATAACCCTTGCTATAATTACACAATGTTGGGTTCCATATTAGGTACTACAACCCAAGAAAGAGATCTAGGTGACATAGTGGATAACACATTGAAATCATCGGTTCAGTGTGCTGCGGCAGTCAAAAAAGCAAACAGAATGTTGGGAATTATTAGAAAGGGAATGGTGAATAAAACAGAAAATGTCATAATGCCTCTGTATCGCTCCATGGTAAGACCGCACCTTGAATACTGTGTACAATTCTGGTCGCCGCATCTCAAAAAAGATATAATTGCAATGGAGAAGGTACAGAGAAGAGCTAACAAAATGATAAGGGGAATGGAACAACTCCCCTATGAGGAAAGACTAAAGAGATTAGGACTTTTCAGCTTGGAGAAGAGACGACTGAGGTGGGATATGATAGAGGTGTTTAAAATCATGAGAGGTCTAGAATGGGTAGATGTGAATCGGTTATTTACTCTTTCGGATAGTAGAAAGACTAGGGGACACTCCATGAAGTTAGCATGGGGCACATTTAAAACTAATCGGAGAAAGTTCTTTTTTACTCAACGCACAATTAAACTCTGGAATTTGTTGCCAGAGGATGTGGTTAGTGCAGTTAGTATAGCTGTGTTTAAAAAAGGATTGGATAAGTTCTTGGAGGAGAAGTCCATTACCTGCTATTAAGTTCACTTAGAGAATAGCCACTGCCATTAGCAATGGTTACATGGAATAGACTTAGTTTTTGGGTACTTGCCAGGTTCTTATTGCCTGGATTGGCCACTGTTGGAAACAGGATGCTGGGCTTGATGGACCCTTGGTCTGACCCAGTATGGCATTTTCTTATGTTCTTATGTTCTTATTAAGAGGGAAAAAGGGTGGGGAACAAGGACTTCAAACCCATACATGCCTATTTTATCATATAGATCACCACTCACTTTTTAATATGCATTTACATGTAAATACCTAATTATTGCTGGAGGTGAGCAAGGGGTTATTGCTACCATTTCTATGGCATAATTGAAGGACCACTGAGCTCATATACAGTATATACAGTATGCATTTTGTCATACAAGCAACTTATTTACTGTTTCTCATGAACAGAACACACATGATTGCCAGGTTCTTGTGGCCTGGTTTGACCTCTGTTGCAAACAGGATACTGGGCTTGATGGACCCTTGGTCTGACCCAGTATGGCAATTTCTTATGTTTTTATTTCATAACTCTATATAAATATGCTCTGCAAATGATACTGCACACAGTTGTCCATATGGGAAATGCTACTGACAAATGTTTCTTTCCACAGCCTTCTTTACAGACTTCTAGGAAGTTAGTATATGCCGACAGTCTATCTCAAAAACACTATGAACCCAACAGTATGGAAGTTAGGCTATAGAGAAGGAATCATGAGCATTCTAAAGATGGCTCAAAATCTCTCATGCAAACCCATCTTTCATGGTCAAATGGATAGGAAGTCACATCACACATCCCTCCCTCCTTTTATATATTAATTGATTTTTCAAAACTCATATCCCATATCTTTCAGCCGCTTACATGTTACAAATCCTAGTACAACGGCAGCTCACGTCAGTTTAAATTACAGCCGTGGCCTTCATTGCCTGATTGACCTTACAGATGGCAGCAGTGGAGTGAGCCTGGCTTATTGCCCCCTTTCCCCAGCACATGCTCACTGAGCAGTACTGGGATCTGCAGAACCTAACTTGAAGGGTCCTCTGTCCTACAATCATTAGTACATTTCTCTTTGAGAAAGTGACCTTAGTTTATAACAATGGGTTGACGCATGTATGGATAATTGGTGCGCCCTAGACACCATTATGTATTTATATAGGAGATTTTGACTGTATAATGTAGGCAAAATTCTCACAACATGGACAGTTGAACACTAGATGACTTGGAGTGTTTTTTATGAGGGGGGGTTGCAAACCTTTATTGTCTGAAATACTTCCATAGTGGAATTCTTTGTTTAGGAAATCTTAGAAGAGAAATTATTTTTTCTTTATCCATGGCCTGTCTTACTGTAAAATAAAGAGGCAGATCTACATTAAACTTTTTCACCTCCTCCAGTGATCTCCTAAACCCACATCTTTCTCTTTTCAATTGAGGTAATTTCTTGGAGAAACAGGGGCCTGCTCTTAAGGTATTAATCCAACAAGATTAGGTAACTAATTCTAAGGAATTCAGGGTTCCATGGCTCAGCTGTTAGAGCCCTCATAAATCTCAGTGTGATTTCAGGGACAGACTTTCTTAATCATAGCTTTGCAATCCCTGGACAGTGTTCATGCATTTACCTTAAACTTGATCCAAAAATGAGCTATCAACCAATTTCCTCTCATTTAATTTCAAAGCCATTCCCAGAGGAACGAAAAGAAAAACAGGTTAACAAAGCAAGCCCAGCAACATGAATTGGTTCATTAACATATTGGGCAATAATTTGAACAAACTGCTAAGTGATCCAGCACCTGGCTTATCAGTGTATAAATCAGCATCCTCAAGAATCTGCCAACCATCAAGGTCACCTCGGTAATAACTCCCAAAAAATCCTCTAGGGCAGGGGTTCTCAATCTTTTTTCTATCGGGACACACCTGGCAGATAACGGTTACATGCATGACACACTGAACACGTGACCATCACGGGGCTAAATGTAAACATATACTCTGCATCCATAGGAGCCCGCTCCGCCGGGTCCACAAACATTGAATGCAGAGCAGAACTAAGATATTTTAAATATAACTCACCATATAAAAAAGATATTCTGATTCTGGTGTTATTAGTAATAGAAACACAAACTCCCTTACTATCAGGTGCATTGTAAAATACAAAACTTGAAAAAAATAAAGACACTCAGCACATGTGTGGCAAACCTTCCATATCATTGCAACCCTAATTCCAAGCACTCAACAGCAATAGCCCTTCCTATGAAAAGGCAGCAGTGCACAACCAGTGCATGTCCTACTGAGAATGAGAAAACACAACAAAGAAGATCAATACAAATCCCTACCTACTATTGAAATACCTCACCTCAGTGCCACATACAGATCCGACCTTCACAAATACAGAATAAGAGACCACAAATTACAGATGTGGAGACAAAAACTGGAATGGAAACCTCAAAAAGCCCCTCTGCATGCAGTGCAAAACTGAAGATCTAGAAACAGAAATACATCTCCTCCTGCTCCAAGCAAAATACAAAGATAGAAGAAATGCTGACGTATTATGACTCTTGCACCTCGTCACACCCTTTCCATGCCTCCAACATCCTTCACTTTTCCCAGTTACTCCCTTTCAATCATCCACTCACACTCACACCCCTGCCCAGCATTCCTGACTCCCCACATCCTCTTCCCTGTGCTCCCTCTCTCCCCTGCTTGACTCTCCCTACCCCCTTCATCCCATCTCCCTCCCTGCCCAGCTACCCTGAGCCCCTGTTTCCCACCCCTTCCTGCTCAGCCCCCACACTCCCTCTCCATTCCACCTTCATCTTCCCAGCATTCCCAGCCTCTCCCCCCCAGTGTGACGAGATCATCAGCAGCAGCATCACTCCCAGACTCAGCAGGGGAAGATAGTTTGCGCCTCATCAGGCCCAGAACAGCAGGAGCTGGCAGTGTCTGGCTCTGATCTGGGTGAAGGAGGAAACAGCCTCCCTCTGGGCCAGAAAGAGGAGAAGGAAGAGAGAGTCGCCTCCCATCCAACTCCCACCCGGGCTGATATCTGCTAGCCCTGCCACACCTGTTCAGAATCAGTGCTCTAGGGACTTCGTAAGATCCCCAGGGCCCAATTCATCAACGAAATACCCAATTCTCCCTTGCCGCTGCATGGTAAAAATAAACATTCACAATCAATAGGCTGCTGAACTGAAGATGTAGTTAACTCTAAAAACCCCAAGCAAGCAAGCGCCACCTCCCTTCCCAGGACCTGCCCCAGTCTGTTCTTTCAATCAAAAGCCCAGAGAGCAGAGTTGGGAGGCAGTCATGGGAATTCCCCAGAGACCGGAGTGCTCATGATCAGGGATTCAAAGGATGGAGAAGAAGATCCTGCCCAAAGAAAACATGAACAGAAAATGCCATTTTGGGAACTGAAAAGAGTGGGAGATACCAATTACTAGTTGGGTTGTGGGGAAAACTAATGCGCTGCTGAAAATAAAGGTGATACAAAATGTACCCAGGCAGCAAGTCTGAAACGTCGGCTTTAGAAGGTAGCTCAGCTATCCTAAACTAATAAAGAATTTCTTTTCCTTAAATGTTTGTAAAGCCAGCAGGCTAACTCTACTCTCTCCAGTAGCGTTAATCAGTACAGTAAGTTTTCAAGAGATCTAAAGTGGCTTCTAATCTGCATAAGCAGAAGAAATCCCCTGGAATAATATCAAAAGTTTCTCTGCTCCCTCATGAACTCCAATGCATGCTAATACTCCACAAGGGAGCAAGTCGATCCCTTGCTGGCTCTTAAAAAACCTCTCCCCCCTACTGCTACAGAGAGTTTGCTTTAGTAATCCTACCGCAAGAGAGATCAATACCTGTCAAGATGTAGGATTGTGAGATGTCTGAAGAGTCAGATGAAACGGCAGTCATCTTCCCACCATTGTATAATGCACACAAAAACAATAAAAAAAACCCCAGCGTCAAAGAGATGGAAAGCAAGAAAGGAGTAATTAGGAAAGAAAATGTTTCTAATTGATAAGGTCTTCCACGAACCTTGTTCCAAGGATGGAGGAGTTCACCATACAGAACAATAAAATCCCCAGCCCTTCGTCTAAATAACTATTTAATTTGTTGACAAAAAGAGAGAGGGTGTTAGAAGCCTTCCTGAAGGCACTGGAAGATAAACGGGACTTGCCTGTCGCATCCTGAACCTGCGCCCAAGCAGCTCTCCTGTTCTACCCACTGGGGTCACATTCAGAGGTCTGACAGCAGAATATATTATCCATAAAAAGGGGAACTTTAAAAGGCTGGCGCACGCCAAAACTGGGAGATATGGAAAGATGTTGGGCTGGTGTGTGCATTCCTCCCACCATGTGGGGGTGGTCTAGGCGAGGCACGGGCATGCCTGGATTTCACACAGAAATGTGTGCATAAATACGCGCACAGGTGCACTCCTGGATCCTCTGCCGCATAACTTTATTTCTGCGATGGAGGGCGTGTAAGTAATAAAATAAAGATAAATAGGCAGATCTCCAGGGAGTTAAGGGTCAGGGCGGCAATTAAACTAGAGGGGTTTGGAAGTCCTACTCCTTACCTGGGTGAGCTGAGAACTGGGAAAACTGGTAATGGTATTGGCGCGTGTGTCTTTTAACTCCCACCCACCTATTATGTGGTAGAAGCTGCATTTGTGCGCACAGAAGCACCTCCACTTATAATTACCTGCACATGTGCACACGTTCAGGCTGTTTTATAATATATACACGTGCATGTTATAAAACGGCCATGTCCCTGGACACGGCACGTCAAACACGGGCACAAGTGCACCGGTTTAAAAGTTACCGTAAAAGTGGTAGGTTACAGCAGTGACTGTAAAATCACTTTTTAAAAGCAAATGTATGTGCATAAGTGAACCCTCTGCCCCCAATCCCATTTCTGGGAGTGCCTCTGCAAAACCTGGATAAACTCGCACGTGAACATGACATATGCACGTACGTTTACCCGCACATCGGGTGGGCAAGTTTCTAATACTCCATTTCTACGCAAAACAGTTTTACACACGGAAATGCGCTGGATGATTAGCCACAAAATATTATCAGCGTCATAATGTAATGTCCAATATTTTGCTTTAAAAAGCCCATAGTACACTTCCTAAATAGATAAAATCAAGGTGGGCTCGGGTCGCTACCTCAGGCCCACCCGTGACGGCAGCGCGCGCGAACGAGAGAGGCAGCGACCACGCAGGGAGGGCTCTGCCGGGATAGGGAGGCGGCGCGACCAAGCTGCTGGTTAGGGTGCGCCGGCGGCACCCGATGATGACGTCAAGGGCCCCATAAAGGGGCCGCAGCTTGCAGAGAGCGCTCCTTTTTGGATCGCTTGCACAGCACAAACAACAACAGAAAAAACGGCGGAGGGGCAAGCAGCGCCAACACAGCACGTTCGGTGGCATTTCCCCCTTCGCACACGGTTGCAATCTACAGTAAGATTAAAAAAAATAAAAATTTAATGTTCTTGATTATACTGTACCTCAAAATATCGCCGCTCCATGGGGCGCTTTGCTGACGTACCGCTGGGATCGGGCCGCGCTACTGTGGTTGCTCGGGCCGGGATCGGGCCGCGCTACTGTGCTTGATCGGGCCGGGATCGGGCTGGGATTGGGCCGCGCTACTGTGGTTGCTCGGGCCGGGATCGGGCTGGGATCGGGCCGTGCTACTGTGGTTGCTCGGGCCGGGATCGGGCTGGGATTGGGCCGCGCTACTGTGCTTGATCGGGCCGGGCCTCAGAATATCACCCCTCCGTGGGGCGCTTTGCTGACGTACCGCTGGGATCGGGCCGCGCTACTGTGGTTGCTCGGGCCGGGATCGGGCTGGGATTGGGCCGCGCTACTGTGGTTGCTTGGGCCGGGATCGGGCCGCTCCATTGGGGTTGCTTGGGCCGGGCTGCGCCATTGGGGTTGCTTGGGCCGGGCCACGCCACTGGGGTTGCTTAGCCGCGGACGCGCCGTGCCTTTCTTCACCGACATGCACGGCAGCTGCCGCCATAGAGGAGGAGAGCTGCCGCCAGTTGCACGCCGCTTATGGTGTCCAGGGCAACGAGAAAAAAAAAAAGGGGGGCCTGCGGGGGAGGGGAAAACGATCGATCATTCAAAAAAAAAAAAGGGGACGCCGTGAGTGAAGGGGAGCCGGACCGGGCGTCCACCTTCGTGAGAGGGGGAACGGGGCTGCCGTTCCCGTCTTCTTCGCGACCCCCCCCCCCCCGTCCCGGACAACGAGGTAGTCGTCGGGTACACGTGGGCAACAAGGTACACTTCGGGACTGGGGACAGACCCGTTCGTATGGCGATCCATCGCGGCTAGACCGGGCGGGGAGTGTGTCCTTCAGCGCGGGGAACGGCCGGTCCTTCGCGCGACATTGCCCTAGGACAGCCTAGGGAGCTGGGGTGTGACGGGGACCATGCCGTTCTGCTCCTCGTGACCGCTCTGGGGTGATCACTCTGGGGGTGCTGCCTAGGTACAGCCTTGAACTATTTACCTCCGCACATCCTACACTGCTTGCAAGGCCTTTTTACACTCGCGCTCCCCGATGCGACGTGGACCTCGGGCTGGTGTGGTCGTGGGTCACACGTGCCATTTGCCCCACGCGCTGCAGACGACCTTCTTGGGGGGGGGGGGGGATCACAAAAAAGAAAAAATTGAGTTTCATTTTGCGGGAGGTTAATAATAAAAAAAAAAAATAAAAAATTTTGGCTAAATACTTATTAAAAAATTGGTTTAAATCACCTGGAAGGCCGTTTACACAGCATTATTGACAATTTTTTTTTTCTCTCTAACTTTTCTTGATTAAGCAATCAAGTAGCATACTGGAAACACTTATTACTATAAGTCACTTGTAGCCTACTGGTCAGAGCTGCAGGCTATGAATCAGGAGACCACGGTTCGAGACCGGATGGAACATCTCAGCTAGCCACCGTCGAGGAAGAGCTGCAAAAACAACTTTGGTTGGCAGGAACCCATCACCCACACCGACAGATTTGCAGACCAAACTGCGAAGCCCAATTTGCACAAGAAGCTCGGGAAGAAGCAGAGATATAACGAGAAGTAGAGGTTGAAGCTGTACTGTTAGAGGAATTCTTCGTCCTGCATCAAAAAAGCCCTCGGAGGACAATTCCCCGCTTTCAGATACCATATCCACCTCTATTATGTCTGACGCAGGGCTACCTATTCCTTCACAACAAGCATCACCAGACTCCATCCCTCTTCCATATGATAGGATCCACGATGTCAGTTTCCAAGATATCGAGGTGCCCATGGACGATTCCCGGCACATAATACCCAATTACAGATGGGATACTTATCCTCCTGACAACAGAGCCAGAAGTTCTTCCATCAACCAGGAGGGGGGCATGACACACGAGATATCAACAAGTTACGACAGAGAGATGCCTTTTCACAATTACCGTGAGGGAGATATATCATGGGATCCGTCTCCCAATACTAACAGAGGCAGCAATTCCATATATTACCCTGAGAATGATGCTACGGGACCATACGCGCAAACAGATTGGAACACAACTGACATATTAGCCAAGACTACTATTCCTCAATCTGAACGTCCTTGGTGGTACGGACAATCCACGAATAAGACCAATCACTTTGATCACGTCAACCTATTGTCAAGGCACCCTTCGCCCATTCCGGACGTTAGCATCAAGGAATCCCACTACAACCATTCCTTAACGGCAAAGGGCTTACACCAACCCAACCACGGCAATACTATTCACTCACACCTCTACCAAGTGGACGGAGAGAGGCCTTCCACCAGCTGTCAAGAAAATCACCGCCCATACCCGAGTAATAATGGTGAGTGCGAGTTACATAAGCAGCAGCTACAGGATGATGAGGGCGGGTCGCATGGACGGCAGCGTGATGCTGATGAGTGTGGGTTACGCGGTCTAGAGCAAGGCGCGGTCGCAAACAATAAATCAAAACGCAGGTCCAAGCGCAAGTGCAGGCATAGTTCCTCTTCTAGCAGTTCCACCTCTTCCTCCTCTTCCACATCCGGCTCCTCTACTGACAGCGATATACCCGCACACACAAGCAACATGGACAAAAATGCCAGAGGTCCACCAGCATTAACTACTCTGTCTGAACTTTGGGAAAGCGTGCCCAAAAAATTAAGAAAGAAAATTAAGCAGCGCAAATACATCGACATATTTGCCATACTGCATGGGAGGCGCAAGCCCGGAGAACGGAAGAAGAGAAGAGCCAGATCAGCTACCTTATCTAAGGAGGTCAAAATACCGAAGACTATCATTAACTGGATCATGTCTTTCATGCACATGATCAGCGTGGTAGGACATTCAGATCCCACTCAATATGGTCCCATGTTGAGCTATGCAGTAAATATTATGCGTGCCTATCAACAGCATGACAGCTGGTCCTGGCTCAATTACGATGAGCAATTCAGAAATAAGATGGAGGAGAATAAATTCATGACTTGGGGCACACAAGACGTGAGCTTATGGATCAATAATATGACCAGAAAATCCACGGATCATGCAGCTAGGACCAGGATGGCAAGACGACCATCTCCGGGAACATACCGCCAAAGAACACAGGGACAGGATAATACATGCTGGAGATTCAATAAGACAGTCTGCACTTTCCCCGACTGCAAATTCAAACATATCTGCACGGGATGTGCCGTGCCTCACCCTTTCACCAAATGCCCCAAGAAGCAAGCGGCAGGGAGTAAGCCAAATGCCAACACCAGTGCCCCATTTTGACAAAGCCATCTCGCCAATACGTTTGCATGCCATGATACCATGGTTGGATATATATCCAAACCAGGAAAAGGCACAAAAAATTGCCCAGGGTTTCCGACATGGTTTTCAGATTCCCTTCCTAGGTAACATCGAACAATTGCACACCAAGAATGCACGATCAACAACCACACACAAGCAGATCGTTCAATCCAAGTTACAGGAGGAGATCACACACGGTAGGATAGCAGGTCCATTCCGGGAGCAACCATTTCCACACATGTTTCTATCCCCATTGGCGGTTATCCCAAAAAAGGAGCAAGGGAAATATCGATTGATACACAACCTTTCTTTCCCACCAGGTCGCTCTGTCAACGATCATTTGCCGCAGGCCGAATATTCTGTACAATACGCATCATTTGATTCCACAATTGCCTTGGTGCGAACTTGCAGCTACGGTGCCCTTATGGCAAAAGCGGACATCGAATCGGCTTTCCGATTACTCCCTGTACACCCAGACAGTTTTCCTCTGCTAGGTTTCACATTTAACCACCTTTACTACTTTGACAAATGTATGCCCATGGGGTGTTCTGTATCATGTGCGTATTTCGAACTATTTAGCTCATTCCTCCACTGGGTTACTGAGCAAAGAACGGCCTCACATAATATTATTCATTACCTCGATGACTTTTTATTCGTGGGACCGGCCCATACCAATTCCTGCTACAATCTCCTAGCCGAATTCAGAAACGTTTCCCAGAATTTTGGTGTCCCCCTTTCTCCCACAAAAACAGAGGGTCCTACAACCATTATCTCCTTCTTGGGAATGGAAATAGATTCTACCCGGATGATTGCCAAACTACCAGCGGACAAAATTAACACGCTACGAATCAATATCCAACAAGTTTCCACGGCAAAAAAGATTACACTACGTGCCGCCCAATCTATTCTCGGTTCCCTTAACTTTGCGTGCCGAGTCATTCCCATGGGGAGGGCGTTCATGAGGAGGCTTGCAGCGGCTACAATGGGACTTCGACGACCACATCATTTTCTACGAGTGACGGCTGATATCCGCGCTGACTTCCATATATGGACCTCCTTCCTTAACGACTTCAACGGCATATCCATGCTGCAGGACCCCATTATCCAACGTGGATTTAAACATTTACACAGATGCATCTGGTGGGTGGAGTTTTGGAGCAATTTGCCAAAATGCATGGTGCGCCGAAAAATGGCCAGATGACTGGATACCACAAGGCCTGACCAGGAACATCACTTTTTTAGAACTCTTTCCTATTTGGGTCACCCTGGTTCTCTGGAGCTCGAGGTTAAAAAACAAGCACATAATATTTTGGTGCGACAACATGGCCGTGGTGCACGTATTAAATTCACAATCGCAAAATGCCCTAGGGTGGTTAATTTACTTCGGGAAATAGTGTTAGAAGCCTTGCACAACAACATCACGCTGCGCACTAGGCATGTGCCAGGTATACGTAATGGCGCTGCGGATTCACTTTCCTGTGCTAAATGGCCTTTGTTTCATGCGCAGGTTCCAACAGCGGACATACAAGGAACACCACTGCCACCACGATTATGGAGCATTGGCCAAGAACAACACGTGACTTAATACGTTCATCCCTCGCTACATCCACTTGGAAAGCGTATTGCAGAGGCTACCAAGTAGTTGCCAAGTTCCTCCATGACAGAGGCTGGAAGCAAGGCCCAATAAGTGAGGACCTATTGGCCAGTTACATCGCATCTGAAAAATCGCGTGGTGCATCAAGACTCACCGTTAAAAAATGTCTGGCCGGACTGGCCTTTTTCATAAATTTTTGTTTATTTAATGTTGTTTTGTTTTTATGTTGTTTTGTTTGTTTAATGTTCTTTGTAAAAAACCTCGGTCTTAACTCCCAGACCTGGGCAATTCTGTTTGTTTCATGTAAACCGGATTGATTTGTATTGTATACAGGAATTCCGGTATATAAAAATTAAAAATAAATAAATAAATAAAAGCTCGTGGATGGGGTGACCCCATCAAATCATTCCTTCTCAAAAAAATGATGGCAGGATGGTCAAGAAAAGAGAGCACAACCAACGACAAAAGGCATCCCATCACGCACACCATGCTCACAAAGTTATGGACACAATTGCCAGCTATCTGCTCTTCGCCTTTCGAAACCAGGTTATTCCGTCTAGCATTCACCCTGGCATTCTTTGGCACCTTCAGAGTGAGCGAACTGGTGGCCGCTAACAAAGATGACTGCGGAACCAGCGGTTTACTATTAAAAAAGTCATCTACACCCCTTCTAAAATCACGCTGACTATTCACAAATCAAAGACGGACCAAGCAGGACTGGGCACGACCACCTCGCTTAGCAAAGTGCCTGCTTGCTTGAATGCTTGAAGGAAGGAATGCTTGAAGGAAGAGCCAAGTCTTGAGTGAAACTCAAGACTTGGCTCTTCCTTCAAGCATTCCCAGAGAGCTAAGAACAAGAAATAAACAACCCACTGTCCTATAGCATTAATGCAATGTTTATCTACCCTATTTATTATTTGCCTTATTTATGTGTTCAAAGTTGATCTTAGTTTGTTTTCTACTTATTATAAATCAATCGTTTGATATGTTCCATGTAAATCCATGCAAATCGTTTGATATGTTCCATGTAAACTGCCACACGGCGGTAGTTATCTCTGTTACCTGTGAACCGGAGTGATATGTATTTTATACAGGAACTTCCGGTATATAAAAACCAAAAATAAATAAATAAATAAATAAATGAAAACGGCACACCTCTCACCAGGTTCCAATTCTCAGCAATTCTAAGAGCCGCCATACATCACATTAAAATGGATCCTAAACTTTTCACCACCCACTCTTTCCGTATTGGGGCTGCCACAAGCGCGGCATTAGCGGGGCTGAAAACTGAAGCAATCAAAAAAATTGGCCGCTGGCATTCCAATGCCGTGAACTCCTATGTTCGCCTGGACAGAGCTAACACAGTTCACAAAATGAAAGAATTAAAGATTGTTATCTTTCAGACTACCGTTACCGTACTGCATGGATTGTGGGGCACTCTTACGTCTGATGGGCGGCAAAAAGAGCTAGCGAACGAACTTACGGAACTCACTTGGGTCTCGCACCAAAAGGTTGGCGTATCGATTGGACGGGCAAGTCCGGAATGCTATGGGAACAATTATTGCCCTCCCTATGACAACTAAAAGAAGTCAGAGCATCACCTACAATCTTAATAATTCACTTAGGAGGCAATGACTTGCTTTCTAGTACAGGTCGACGCTTCAATCAGTGTGTAAAAAGAGACCTTACCTCCATTTTACATTTATTCCCGGCTACAACGGTGTGTTGGTCAGATATTATTCACAGACCAAAATGGAAATTTTTGAAGCTGTGGGGACAGGGGAGGAAGAAAATTAACAGACAGATTGGGGTCTGGTTGCAAAACTTGGGAGGATTACAGATATGCCATCAGTGGGCTGACGACATGTCCCCAGGTCTCTTCAGACCTGACTTGATCCATCTTTCAGATATAGGGTATGACATCTTCAATACCACCATGCAAGATGCCATTGAGACTTTAGCCTCATCCGCATAAAAAAAAAAAAAAATGGCCGCAGCTTTGGAGTAGGAGGAGTGGGGGACACGAGGCAAGGGTACTTCCTTACCTCGTGTTTTGGCGGGTACCCGGGCTGGTACAGGTGGATTACATGTGGTGCTGGTGTCATCACGCCACGGCGGGGTAGCCGTGAGGGCCGGGAGGTATATGAGGTGAGGGCCCCCTTGCTCGGGAACAAGGCGGGGGGCCTGCATCGTCTGGCTGCCTTGCTTGGTCTACGCGGCGGGCAGCAGTAGAACCCCTTTCCCCCTGCCGGTGCGGGTATATATATATTTTGAAAGTTATTATGTTATGTTTAAATAAAAGCTGCGGCCAATTTTATAACCAACAACTGAGTCCGTCTACTCAATTAAAAGTATTATAACAAAAAGGGGTAACTGGATAAAAACTTAATTTAGCTACTCTTAACTCAAGGAGGAGGAGTGACAAATGAGTAAGTAGCAGCTGCTAACGTCATGGTTAATGACATGGATGGATGGTTAAAGACTATTATAAAATCACATATGATCTTTCATAACAGGTGTGAATCTTTAAGAGTGCTGTAATAATAATTTTCAACAGATCACAAATTGTACTTTATTAGATCTGCCCCCAAAAGTATATACCAGGGCTGCTTACAATTATTAGGATCTTGGCTAGGACTATTTTATTTATTTATTTAAAAACATTTCTATACCGTCTTTCAAAAGCGAATAGCTCACCAAAACGGTTTACAAAAATAAAGAGTTTAAAAATAAAAATTAAAAAAAGATAAATAAAATAAAATCAGAGATAGTAGGAACTAAATTAAGTGAATAAACTAAAATATAAACTATACTGAAAACAATGTAGTTCCCAGTAGATAACTTTATTTAAGATGAACATCCTGAGCAGTGACTGAATGCAGCAGCATGCAGCCTTTTGAACCCTGAGTCTCAACATATAGTGATGGCAGTAATTGGTTTTCAAACTCATGGAGCTGATGGTATGATTGTTATGAACAAACACCAAGGGGAGGCAAGTTCCAGCAACATAACATAAGAACATAAGATACGCCATACTGGGTCAGACCAAGGGTCCATCAAGCTCAGTATCCTGTTTCCAACAGTGGCCAATCCAAGTCATAAGTACCTGGCAAACACCCATATCTGCTCCTTCTTGTAGGCCCCCACTCTCGTAGACTGGAGATTGTACAGCAGATTCTGGACCTGCATGACATGCTCTGCCAGCATGTCTACCTTACCTGGTAGGAAGATGGGCTTCCTGCTCATCGCTCCACATTCCTGTGACATGGTGCAAGTAGGACAGGGAAAGGGAAAAGATCCTTTTGAGGGCAGAGTAATTTATGCAGATCCACGCGTAGGTTACATGCACAGGTGGTGCCAATCTACATGCATGGGCATTGAGCACGAAGGTAATTAAAATTGAGGCAGAACATGGGTCCACTGGCTGATTTGTGCATGTAGGCAATTAAATATTTCAATATTTAATATTTCAATAGTTCAATATTCCTAGCAAATCCATTGTCTAAGCTAGTTTCATACATCAATTGTCACGTACGTTTCTCCTATTTATTTATTTATTTATTTATTTATTTATTTAGAGGTTCTTATATACCGCGGTACGTATAGATATACATCACCTCGGAGCAAGAAGAAAAGATGATAGTAACTTTAACATAGTATATTAACCTGCAATATGGCAAGGTACAAAGCAGGGAATTGAGTGATTTACAATGAATTGTTCACTTCGCATAGATGCAGTTTTTAACATGAGGGTAGAGATCAGAAACAATGGTTTTCTGGATATTGGTAATGCTTGGGGGTTGGTTGAAAATTGGTTGTAAAAAGTAAGTTGGTTGCTTGGAGGTTGTTTGTAGGAGAATAATGGGTTTAATCTGAGTCTGGGAAGGCTTGTTTGAATAGCCACGTTTTGAGTCTTTTCCTGAATGTCGGGAGCTAAGACAGGGTTCCTGTCTTAGCTCCGTTGGGATGGAGTTCCAAAGAGTGGGTCCTGCTGTGGAGAGAGCCCTGTCTCTGAGAGTTATGTGGAGGGAGGTTTTGGACTGAGGTACCTGAAGAGAATCTTTGTAGTGCTCTCTTATGGGTCTGGAGGATGTATGCTTTATGAAAGGGATTTGTAGGTTGAGCGGAGCGATTTGTTGGATGGCTTTGTATATTATGGTGATGGACTTATATAGTATTCTGAAATGGATCGGCAGCCAGTTCCTATTAGAATTATGTTACGTTACAATTATGTTACGTTAAACTAATATCTTTCGCTCTTAACTCTCCCATACTATAAATTCCCTGTTCATTGTAACTTTATCTTCTATTTTTATTGGTTACCCCTGGTTACGCTGTAAACCGGTACGATAAGACCTCCGTCTTGAGCATCGGTATATTAAAATAATTTAAATAAATAAATAAAACCGATGTGAAACATGAGCGCGCTGGCTGATTTGTGCACCTATAATCAACAATAATTAAACCTACATGAGTTAATTAGGCACACACCTTGGCCCAAGTATTAATGATATGCACTGTGATATGCCTCAGGTTTAAGTAATCAAGGGGTAGCTTTTCAAGCTTATGCTTAATCATTGTGGAGAACATTACCACCTGACTACCTAAGAGTGTGGAGGAGTGGGTTGAATATCACTGGTGCGTGATTGGAATGATATTTTCTGTGACTTTGCAACCCAGATCCAGCTTTCTTTCCAAGGCTTACTATGTGGCCAATACCTGGAGTGGACTTGTGCATGCACTTGCTATTGGCCCAGCACAAACTGAGGTGTGGAAAATTAAGCCTAAAGGAACTTGTCTATTCTCTCCATCTGCTCATAGCCATTTATATAGAGAGTCTGCAACTCCTATTTATTTCTATGTGTCCTTTCTCTCTAAAAGGATCCATGCCAGATGTTAGATTTCACACATGTCTTTTCTTGTTCCCTCCCGTCCCTATGTGATGTCAATTCTCTATCAATGAGAACTAGCTGGAGAAAATCCCACATCACCTGAACCGCCAGCTGCTATACTGTCTCTGTTAAATATCTTCAAGAAAGTCAGTCTTCTACTCCATTGCATGTTGATCACATTGAAGAGATTGAGGGGGCCTGCATTGTATATGTACCTGCAAGGAGAGAGTTGTGGTTTTCTGCTGGGAGCTGCCTGAAGCCCTCTAAAAGGTATGATGGAAGAGATATTTTTTTGTTTGTTCAATGAAGGGATTTTCTAGACCTAAAGAATATGAGCATGTGGCTGGCTGAACTGGCTGAAAGTTATGGATGTGTAAGTCTTATTTTGATAGCTAGCTGTTTGTGTATAATATGCATGTGCCGGCGCGCGCAAGTTATAAAATCTGTTGGCCGCGTGCACATACGCACAGATTCTGTAATATGCACATGTCGGTGCGCGCAAGTTATAAAATCTGTTGGCCGCGTGCACATACGCACCGATTATATAATATGCATGTGCCGGCGCGCGCAAGTTATAAAATCTGTTGGCCGCGTGCACATACGCACCGATTGTATAATATGCATGTGCCGGCGCACGCAAGTTATAAAATCTGTTGGCCGCGTGCACATGCGCACCGATTGTATAATATGCATGTGCCGGCACACGCAAGTTATAAAATCTGTTGGCTGCGTGCACATACGCACCGATTCTATAATATGCACGTGCCGGCGCGTGCAAGTTATAAAATCTGTTTGGCGCGTGCACATGCGCACCGATTGTACAATATGCATGTGCCGGCGCGCGCAAGTTATAAAATCTGTTGGCCGCGTGCACATACTCACCGATTCTATAATATGCATGTGCCGGCACGCGCAAGTTATAAAAGCTGTTGGCGCATGCACATACTCACCGATTCTATAATATGCATGTGCCGGCACGCGCAAGTTATAAAAGCTGTTGGCGCGTGCACATACTCACCGATTCTATAATATGCATGTGCCGGCACGCGCAAGTTATAAAATCTGTTGGCCGCGTGCACATACTCACCGATTGTATAATATGCACGTGCCGGCGCACGCAGGTTATAAAATCTGTTGGCCGCATGCACATACGCACCGATTCTATAATATGCATGTGCCGGCGCGTGCAAGTTATAAAATCTGTTGGCCGTGTGCACATACACACCGATTGTATAATATACATGTGCCGGCGCGTGCAAGTTATAAAATCTGTTGGCCGTGTGCACATACACACCGATTGTATAATGTACATGTGCCGGCGCGCGCAAGTTATAAAATCTGTTGGCCGCGTGCACATGCGCACTGATTCTGTAATATGCATGTGCCGGCGCGCGCAAGTTATAAAATCTGTTGGCCACATGCACATACGCACCGATTCTGTAATATGCATGTGCCGGCGCGCGCAAGTTATAAAATGTTGGCCGCGTGCACATGCGTGCCGGATTTTATAATCTACGTACACATGTACAAGTGGTGTGCGGAAGGGGATGAATTTTTGCAATTTCTGCACGATGACGCAATTGGGCCTTCCCCAGTTCCCTCCCAGTCCGCTCCAATTAAGGAGCGGACTGGGAGGGAACGTCTCTAACCCCCTGCCTAACCCTCCTTCCCCTTCCCCCTCCTCCCCACCCCCTAAAGCTAGCCTACCTTGCCAGATTGTTTTTAGTTTATTACTTGCTGCTCCTCGGGAGCAGAAGTAATTTAGGTGCGCCGGCTGGCTGCCAGTGCTCGCTTCCCTGGGACAATCTCCATCCCACCCCTTTCTCGGGGCCTGGCCATGCAAGTAAGTGGCTATTTTTACGCATGTGGCTGATTTAAAATTTTTCTATTATATTAATGATACAGGTTTTGAGGTATGATAGAGGCCAATGTCTGAGCAAAATATTTACAGGTGAATTTTCAAAGGAGTTACACAAGTAAATGTAATATACTATCGTAGCAATTTTCAAAAGCCATTTATATGCATTAAGTGCACTTAACGAAGGCAAAACCCATTGAAATTCATTGGTATATATTGTAGCAATTTTCAAAAGTCCACTTACACATGTAAAGTGCATTTACATATGTAAAACCCAGTTTTAAGCATATAAATAGAAACATAGAAATGATGGAGAAAAAGACCAATCGGCCCATCCAGTCTGCCCAGCAAGCTCCCACACTTATTTTCCCACACTTATCTGTTTCACCGACCACCAAGTTCAGGGCCCTTGTTGGTAACTGATTCAAATTTCCTGCCACCCCCTGCCATTGATGCAGAGAGTAATGTTGGAGTTGCATCAAAGGTGAGCATAAGGCTTAATGGTTAAGGGTTGTAACTGCCGCATCAAGCAAGTTACCCCGATGCTTGTTTACCCAGACTGCACTGATCCATGCTTTGTTGGATGTTGTCTGAATGTAAATCCTGTTTTCCACATTTCCTCCTGCCATTGAAGAAGAGAGGAACGCTGTATATGCATTCAAAGTGATGTATCAGGCTTAATTGGTTTAGGGTAGTAACTGCCGCAATAAGCAAGCTACCCCCACGCGTATTTGTTTACCCAGACTGTGTAGTAAATACTCTTGAAAATCAGGCCCTTCATGAACTATGCCTTAAATTGAGTAGCAGTGACAAAAATCGCTTATTGTTCATTAATAATGTTAATGAGCCAATGAATAATCCAGATAAAATAAAGAAAAGTAGGGACTGAGCCAGATTAGAGAAATGTGAAAAATGTGGCTGCATTAAGAAGCCTGGTTGTAGGCCAGCCCGGTCACAGTGCTGTGCATTGCCTTGTGGAGGGACCTGAGCTGCATCCCTAAATCAAGTCTGCTATCTGGTTCAGTTGGGGAAGCTGCAGGGTCAGTGGGAAGTCCTAGTCAGTGTGCAACAGTGAAATCTAGTGGTTGGATTTAGATTGCAGCGTTCCGGAAGGTCCTCCAGCTGAGCCCTGCTGCAGCGGTGAATGGAGTAAGGTAGACTGGACCAAAAGAGAAAATAGGGGAAAATCCCCAGGCAGTTGTGAATGAAGACTCCAGATTCCAGTCCTGACCGTCCAAAGAAACAGGAGGAAACTGTCAGGTGAAAAAGAAAACATCCGATTGCTAAACTGTGAAGTTTAATGGGAAAGTGCCAACAATTAGAACCAAACAGGTAGATTTTAAAAGTGTTGCTTGCACAAAATGGCCCCATACATGCGTATGTGGCTGCCAACGAGCAACGGGAATTTTAAGAAGCTGTGGATTATGGGCGTCCATACCCAAAAGCGTGTCAAGAACGAGGGGCGGAAAAGGGGCGGGGCAAGAGTTTCGCACACAACTCTGGATTCTAGAAAATCTGACCTTGGCATGCATTGGCAAGTTATCTGGGTAACTTTACTGATGGTCCTGTCGAGGCGCAAGTCTGGAGATCTCAAATTTTAGCGATTTCAGCACAGCATGAGAGTTCTGGGTCAAGTGGGTGGCTTACAGGATGAAGAACCAGAGGGGTCTTCAAAAGTGCTGAACTACTATATATATTCGAGAGGAGAGAGAGCACGAGAGAGATAGCGCAATGTAAGAGAGACATATGACACTATATATCATATAGTGTCATATGTCTCGGCCTTCCCCTATCTAACCCACCCCCCAGCCCGAGGCAGGCGTAACTTGCGCGCACTGGTGCGCCATATTCCGGTCCGGGGGCTGGTCCGGAGGCCACGGCCATGCCCCGGAACGCCCCTGGACCGGAACCACGCCCGTGGCCCCGCCCCTGGAATGCCCGTAATGGCGTGTCGGCCACGACACGCCCCCCAGGAAAGTCCTGGGACTTACATACGTCCCGGGGCTTGTGCGCGCCACCAAGCCTATGCAAGATAGGCTCAGCGTGCGCAGGGGGAGGCAGGGGTAGGTTTTTGGGGGTTGTGCGCGTATCTTATGCGCGCAACCCTTTGAAAATCTATCCCATTATGTGCATTTATGGGGCACACATGCGTTCTTTTTAAAATTAGCCAGAAAGAGAGCAAACTGCATTACTATGATTATCCATAAAATGCATCCATCCTCTATTAAGGTTCTTCTGCAGTACTATATGGGCAAGGGGTCGATTTTAAAAGAAGCGCGAGTGTGTCCATGTGCACGCAGTTCCCGGTGTGCGCACATGGACGAGGCTATTTTATAACATGCACATGTTATAAAATACGGTTCTGGCATGCACATGTGCTCCGATTAATATCCGTGTGCATGTGCAGCTGGGTCTCGCGCATGCGGGGGGATTTTAAAAACAACACGTGGTGACACGATTGGGCCTAGACCAGTTCCCTCCCAGTTCGCTCCAATTAAGGAGTGGACTGGAAGGGGGACTCTCCTATCCTCCTTCCTACTCTGCCTCCCTTTTCCCCTCTCCTCCTTCACCCCTAAAAGCCCTTCCCCCACCTTTATTTTTTTTATTTCAGAACTTACTTCCCCAGGACAGGGCCTAATGGCCACTGTCCCGGCCGACCCCCTGCCCACCCAGACCCTACCCCTTTTTGATGGTCCAGCATTTCTTGCTTGGGGGGTTACGTGCGTGGCTGGGCCCTTTCTAAAATGCACTCGGCGTGCGCATGGCCCAGCCACGCGCACAGGCCATCAAAAATTCAGGCGAAAGTTTATGCGAAATGTAGACCAATTTAAAATCAAACTTACAAAATTGCTACCTGTTAATTATGGAGAAAATATGTAAGAAAAAAAACTATGAAAGGATAAATCTAACGGTGCATTGTTACAGACAGGGAGCCTAACTTCTAAATTTATCTGCAGTACAAGATCTGTGCACATAGAGATTAATACTAGTATTTTATAAATGGTGCAGCGGGAGTTGCACTGTTTACAAAGTATTACATATTTCTGTTCTGAATGTACATGCATAGGTTTCAGTACGCGCGTATATTTCTAATGCAAGAAAACAGATTTTTTTCTTTACCATGCATATATGTCATGCACAAAATAACCGTAACACTGTGCAAATAAATACCCAGAGGCAAGTATTTTATAAAGTATGTGTGTCTATCAATTAGAAAATATTTACTTGCGTGCATACTTGGAATCACCTATTCGCCGATATCTCTACCAGTTCACCTGGTCCTTCTGCAGTTCATCTAGCAATTCATCCTGAACCCCCACCAATTTATTCAGACCTCTCACCTAAAAACTGCAGACGTCCGATTTCACTTGTGCGCGTGAATTAGCAAGTGCAAAAGTATATAATAAGCTTGGTAAAGTATGCACTTATAAAATAACTACCATGTGTACTTCAGATCCCTGCCCCCCCTTTTCCCCCCCGTAAAAAGTATGTGGGCAACCAAAAATACATGCATACTCTCAACATTTATAAAGTCATCATATATACGGGTACATGCTATTTACAAGCATATACGCTTTTTTATGCATGGAACGTCTTTGAAAATTCACTCCATCGGGTGTTCTTTATCGAGGTTCAGTACCTATCTCAAATGGATGGTGTTATATTGGGGCTGGCAGCACTGAACAGGCTTCCTCAACAGAACTGCAAGAGTGGCAGCCACATTGCAAAACCTTGGACGGACTCAAAATACAGAATCTGACTGTAGGACAGTGTGAGAGGCAGGACATCATTACTTTACTATTGTAAATCTGACCGTAGGACTGTGGTTCAGGCACCGTGTGAGAGGCAGGACATCATTACTTTACTATTGTAAATCTGACCGTAGGACAGTGCTTCAGGCACCGTGTGAGAGGCAGGACATCATTACTTTACTATTGTAAATCTGACCGTAGGACAGTGGTTCAGGCACCGTGTGAGAGGCAGGACATCATTACTTTACTATTGTAAATCTGACTGTAGGACAGTGGTTCAGGCACCGTGTGAGAGGCAGGACATCATTACTTTACTATTGTAAATCTGACCGTAGGACAGTGGTTCAGGCACCGTGTGAGAGGCAGGACATCATTACTTTACTATTGTAAATCTGACTGTAGGACAGTGGTTCAGGCACAGTGTGAGAGGCAGGACATCATTACTTTACTATTGTAAATCTGACTGTAG